>NC_141885.1:12057222-12359166 GCF_030686135.1 Camelina sativa
TTGTTTGGCCTTGGTGGCGGTCCTGTTTAGGACATTTGTTTGGCCTTTGTGGCGGTCCTGTTTAGGACATTTGTTTGGCTTTCGTGGTGGCTCGTGGGGCAGTGAGATGATCCTTGTGTGATCATGAGGTATTCCAGTGAGGGATATGTGGTTGGTAGGACATTGTGTTGTCTTACGGGAGCCACGGGAAAGAAACTCTGATAGGGATAGGACTCAGACGTGTTCAGAATTGTTTGCTCGCGACTCTTGGGGGACTTTAGTTCTCCTAGTACCGCCATATTCTAAGACTTTGTAGCTTGGGACTTTGGTTGATATATCGACTTCGGATGACGATCCGAAGGCGCGCTGTAGGGTGACGACCTGAGAGACGAATATTGGATTTCTCCTAATATATTATGGCATGCGGGTTTAGGCCCGATGAGGAGCCAACATTATGGCATGCAGACTTAGGTCTGATGAAGAGCCAATAAAAAACTCAAGGTTTAGGCCTGTGAGTAAAGGAAAGTCCAAAAGTCGAGAGCAAATAACGCCTGGAGCGTGAATCTATCACCTAGAGGTGACCTTTCGTATATCGGTCGGAGGAGTGCGGGCCGTGGAGTCGGTAGCACATGAGTCCTTGGCTGAGTGTTGTTCGAGATTTGAGGACGAATCTATTTTGGTGGGGGAGAATTGTAATGCCCGCGAACCAAATTTCTGCGTTTTGGGGGTGGGTGTCGATCGACACCCATGATGGTGTCGGTCGACACCACTTATTTCTGGTTCGACCAGATTTATTTTAATTGTCGATATTGGTCGGTTTGGTTTAGGGAAAACCATATAATCAAGGTATTTAAGTAAGAAAACGACCTAGGTCGTGTTGGATTTTTGTCTCAAGCCGTTTTTGAGAGATTACAGAGAGAAGAGGAGGGAAACTGTTCTTAAGGTTTTAGAGAAGGAGAGAAACGACCTAGGTTGTGAGATTTGAAGGTGTTTTTGGAGAGATCTTGCTGTGAGAGTGAAGATCCAAGGCTAGGAACGTGGTGGGAAGGTTTTTGTGGTGGTAGCTTCGTCTTTTGGGCTTAGATCTCTTTGTTGGCTAAGGTGAGTGCATGACCATGGCTTATCTAAGCTAAGATCTCTGTTTCTGTGATATTGTGTGTTGTTTGGTTGTTTGTTTTGGTTGTATGTGAGTTTTTCGTAGGTCCTGAGGCTTGGATTCGTTCTTGGGATTGTGTGGGAAGAAAAGGAGCAGTTTGGAGGCGAGATTCGGAGGTTCTGTTCGAAGGAAACACTGCTCGACGGTGGTGTTGGTCGACACCAATATGGTGTCAGTCGACACTAACGCGAGGACGGCTCGGGAACTTAGCGAGTATCGGTCGACACCATGTAGAGGTGTCGGTCGACATCGTTAGGGTTTCGGGATTGTCGAGCAGGTGTCGGTCAACATCGTTAGGGTTTCGGGATTGTCGAGCAGGTGTCGGTCGACACCCAAGTGGTTTTGGTCGACACCAGATTACCAGTGTCGGTCGACACCTTCTGGTATCGGTCGACACTCTTTTGACAGTAACCGGATCGTGTCGGGTCACTTGTTCATGTTCCTGGTTTGCTTTATTGTTGTTGTTTGTGGCATGAGAGATCTTATTGCTTGTGTGTATAGCCCAGTAGATGGGACGATTGCCTCACTGAGTATTTATCAAATACTCATGCATCTCAATTTCTGTTTGTGGTGCAGGTAAAGGCAAAGTGTGATCATGGAATCAAGGCAATGAAGAGGAAGATGTTCTAAGGACTCGATTGGATGTTGTCTGGCATTGCTAGGTTGCTACAGTTGGGTCTTTAGAACTTGCTAGGTTGCTGGTTCCTTGGTGTCCTGTTGTTTGACATTGAAATGGTTAGGACTGGTTATTGGTTATTCTATTATGGATTATTATTGGATTATTGGTTCTGTTGGTTATTTAATTGGTATTGTTATTCCGCTGTTGTTTGTGATTGCGGTTAGGTGGCTAGTGGGTATGGGACCACTAGTCATAGATATTTATTATGATTATTATATTATTATTATTTATTATTAAAAAAAAGGGTCAGGTCGTTTCAAGTGTAGTAAAGTTTATAGGGATAGGATAGACGATTTTGTGTTCTTGATCGCTTAGGATTTCTTAGCTTTTATATTTATGTTTTATAAATTCCCTTCTAGATTGGTGTTCTTAATGCTATCAACAGACCGAGAGGTTGAGATTAGATCTAAGGTGTTTTACCATCAAGAGGCGTAGATGAAATGCTTGAATCAATCAATGCTAGAGATTTACTCACTTAGCCTAACAAATTAGATGAGTAAGGGGTTTATTGACAATAATGGATCTGTTTGTATTGTCTGCTTGGTCATGTTTCTCTAACGAGAGTTGGGTAGGGAAGTGACTAAGGTTGATTGTTTTTATCACGAGAGTGTTTTAACAAGATTTTAGAGATTCATTTTCTAGGGAATATCTGCTTGATGCGTGTAGGACATCCGTACTGCTTAGGAACACTTAGGAGTCGAGTACCCCTTTAGATTGGTTGCATTTTTATTCATAACTCGATCACTTACCCGAACAGGTACACGATCACCTGCTTCGAGTAGCCCTTTCTCTATTTTACCCGAACACATTACACTACAAAATTTGATTTTACGCTTCTTTCTCTATTTTAGATCTTCAAGGCATATTTTTTTTTTTAGATTTTGTTATTCTTCATATGTTGATTATTGATTGACACTGTTGATGTCGATGGTAAATAAAGTGCTCGATTTCAAAGTAGATTTATTTCTAACAATTATATATATATATATATATATATATATATATATATATATATATATATATATTTGTGTTTCTAAATTTTTTTGTATGTATTTGTGACTTTATTATCAGGAAACCTAAGATACAAGCACAAAAGATGTGACACTTAAGTTATTTTGATATCCCAAAAGATTTTGAAATTGGAGTTATGTCGTGTCTATCTCGCCAAAGAAAAACGGATCAACAACTATTGTAACCTGTGTATGTATATATTAATGTGATATATTGGTGAAAATCGGAAAATATCAAATTATATTGATATAATTATTATATATAAAATAATAAAATCATGAAAATACTAACGAGAATTTTAGTTATTTAATTTGATCTCTCATGTATCAAATAAGATATAGATTTTAATGAAACATTTAGTTGTAAAAGTTATATTTTACTTGATAAAAATTTGAAAAACTGATTTGATACCTTCTCTCTGGAGGCCTACAACAGATGTGCTATATCTTGAGGAAGCTGTGGGATGCAAAATACCTTGGCCAATGGAGAAGGTGCTTTTGTATAAGGATCCAGTCGCTTCCGAAGATGTATCCATGGTAAAGTGATACATATCTAATCATTTATCTTCTTACATTTCTAATCTTCTTTTCTTGTGATGAAGTGATATATCTCTAATCATTATCTTCTTACATTTTAGCAAAAAAAGGAAAGTGAAATATATGATTGGACTAATGAAGACGATGAGGTTATTGCTGAAGGTGTTGTGTGCTCAACTAAATCCAAAGAGAAGGTTAACAATATACCTCTAGGTCCAAGTGCTGTTTGTATTGAAGTTGTGAAGGTTTTCAATGATAATGCTCATTTGTGGAGGCTAACTACTGAAGCTAGTTTAATTGGTGATGCAATTAACGAGAAAATCGCATGGCCAGTCCTAAAGATTGACGTCACGGCTACAACCACCTACAGATGCAACACAATTGGTATGTTATTTCATTTGTTTGTCTGTTG
Source organism: Camelina sativa (assembly GCF_030686135.1). Lineage (NCBI taxonomy): Eukaryota > Viridiplantae > Streptophyta > Magnoliopsida > Brassicales > Brassicaceae > Camelina > Camelina sativa. The sequence continues at coordinate 12,060,996 of NC_141885.1, forward strand.
ATTGATGTTGGAACTATCATTGATGTTGGAACTTGCTTCTATTATTTGCTTTGAGTTGTAGAGTCCAGGCAGCAATAGTTCCACCAGAAGTTCAAAGCAGAAGTGTTATCTTTTAGATTGCAGCAACTATGGATGTAAGGTAGCTGAAGGAAGAGTAGTTTCAACAGATCCGAACGACTCCTGCCATCATGTACTCATAGGTCCAAATGCAAGCAAGGTCTCGGTTGAAGTGGCTAAGATTTGTATAGCAAAGGTGTGGAGGCCAAATTCAGAGATTGAAACCATTTCTGATGCAATAGGTTCAGTTGTAGCATGGCCAAATGATAAAATAAAGTTTGTGTGAATGGATGGGTTATGATGTTACAATTGTTGGAATTTTTATTTTAATTTGTATTGTAATTGTAATGGATTTTTATTATGGTTAATGACTGATTAGCAATTGTTGGAATTTGACCAGTGCTCGGAATTTCAAAAATTAAACTGGTCATTGCTAATTAAACTGGTTTGGAGATTTCAAAAATTAAACCGGTTTGGAGATTTCAAAAATTATGGCTAATTAAACCGGTACTGGAAATGTCTTTATTAATCCGGTTTGGAGATGTCTTAAACCAGTTATGGAGATTTCGAAAATGTAACCATTTTGGAGATTTCAAAAATTAAACGGTTCGGAGATTTCGAAAATTAAACCGGTTTGGAGATGTCTAAATTAAACTGGTGATGGAAATTTCGAAAATTAAACCGGTTTAGAGATGTCTAAATTATGTCTAAATTATGTTCAAACCGGTTTAAGATGATATAAGCATCATCCCATCGATTATGTCTAAATTAAACCGGTTTCAATTATGTCAAAACTAAACCGGTTATGTCTAAACCGGTTTGCTAAAAATTTGTATTTTTGTGCTTCATTTGTGCTCTATACTCAAAAACATATAGTTAAAACCCTAAACTTCAAACATTATAGTTTAATTTCTAAATCCTAAAGTATAAAACATAAACACTAAACTCCAAAGTCTAAACCCTAAACCCTAAACCCTAAACCCTAAACTAAGACTTAGTGTTGGAATACTAACTTATACTAATTGTTCTTAATTATACAATTTATAATTATAAGAAATAATATTCAGAAACATTGAAAACCTTATTTTGATATTTTTTTAAAAAATAATTTATTTTATATGCTTATTTTTGTATTTAAAATGAAAAAACAACTCTTAACCAATGAGAATTCACCTCCTAGATTATAGGAAGAATCCTACACCGTTGGATAGCGCCGACTATGATCTCAGCCGTCCTTTCTTATTGTAGACGCAATTAATGTACACCATTGATCTGTCTTGCTAACTTTGATCTGGCCCGTTTATTGTTCTTACCCAATAAGCAGTAATCACCGAGATTGCAATCTGGGTGAAACCTACACCGTTGATCTGTCTCGCTAACTTTGATCTGAGCCGTTATTATTCTTAGCCAATGATCAGTCATCACCAAGATTGCAATCTTGCGAAACATACACCGTTGATCTGTGTCGCTAAGCTTACAGAACACAACTCATCTTTAGGGTTTACCAAAACTTCCCCATCTCTTCCTTTGTGTTCACCAAATCGTTTCAGAACGGATCCAAATGGATAAGACGTGGATTTTGCTGCCAAGGAATAGCATCGAGTACTTAGAAGGAGCAACGAAATTCGCCAATTGATCAGCAAGAAGATTGGGCAATCTGTCTGAAATGCTATGCCCATGTAGAGATTGCCGCAATGTATGCCATCAGTCGATAGATGAAATTGTTGAGCATCTAGTGATAAGGGGTATGGATAAGAAGTATAAGACTTCTTGTTGGAGTATTCATGGTGAAAAAAGAGCGTCTACAGAAGACAGTGGTCCTCAACACGAAACAGAAGCATTTGACTTGTTTAAGACAGTATTCATGGTGAAGGTGAACCAAATCTGAGGAATGATGATGAAGCATTAGAGGGAAACGATGGTGAAGCAATAGAGGATACTGAGTTTAGGAAAAAGTTAAGAGAAGCTGAAACTCCATTGTACTCTGATTGTATCAAATACACAAAGGTTTCAGCAATTATGGGACTTTACAGATTCAAGGTTAAGAGTGGTGTGTCAGAGAACTACTTTGATCAGCTGTTGTATTTAATTCAGGATATGTTACCTGAAGACAATGTACTGCCGAAGAGTTTAGCTGCAATCAAAAAATTTCTGAAGATATTTGGTTTCGGATACGAAGATATTCATGCTTGCAAGAATGATTGCATCCTATATAGGAAGGAGTTTGAGAAGTTAGACAGTTGTCCAAGATGCAAAGTTTCAAGATGGGAGAAGGATAAGCACAGTAATGATATGAATGCTACATGGGCACAAGTGAATGCTACATGGCCAGACTTTGCTGCTGAACCAAGGAATCTTCGACTTGGAATTTCTACAGATGGGATGAACCCTTTCTCCATGCAAAACACCAATCACAGCACATGTCCAGTGTTGTTGGTGAACTATAACACGCCTCCGACTATGTGTATGAAGGCTGAAAATATAATGTTGACTTTGTTGATCCCTGGTCCAACAGCTCCTGGGAATAACATAGATGTTTACTTGGCACCACTAATAGACGATTTAAAAGATTTGTGGGCTGAGGGTATTGAAGTCTACGACTCATTTGCGAAAGCGAATTTCACACTTAAAGCCATGCTGCTTTGGAGTATCAGTGACTATCCAGCCTTAGGAACATTGTCTGGATGTAAAGTGAAGGGGAAACAAGCCTGCAATGTATGTGGAAAAGATACACCTTCCAGATGGCTAAAGTTTAGCCATAAGTTTGTCTATATGAGGAATAGAAAGAGACTACCGCCTGGCCATCGTTATAGATATAAAAAAGCTTGGTTTGACAACACTATTGAGGAAGGGAATGCTAAAAGGATAGAAACTGGCGATCAAATATATGAGACACTACAAGCTTTTAGGAATGATTTTGGAAAACCTCTAGAGAAGGAAATTAAAAGAAAACGAACTGATGTGGTGGATCAAGAAGAGTGTGAAGAATCAAATGATCTATGGCGGTGGAAGAAGAGATCAATATTCTTTGAACTACATTACTGGAAGGTAAAGTAAAGTAATTGAACTATATTGTCTAATTGTTGGATCTGAATAAGCTAGCCTAACAGTTTATTCCTTCATGTGTTAGGATTTGCCTGTTCGTCATAATATTGATGTTATGCACGTAAAAGAAAATGTGTCGGCTGCTATATTGTCTATCTTGATGCAAAGTGCTAAGTCAAAAGATGGTTTGAAAGCAAGAAAAGACTTAGAAGATATTGGAATCAGAAATCACTTGCACACAGAGGTTAGGGGAAAGAAAACATACTTACCTCCAGCAGCCTACTGGTTATCCAAGAAAGAAAAGACCATTTTCTGCCAAAGGTTATCTAAGTTTAGAGGTCCTAATGGTTATTGTGGTAATATTGCGAATAGTGTTTCAGTTAACCCTCCAAATATAGGTAGTTTAAAGTCGCTTGATCATCATGTCCTAATACAGAACTTGTTACCGGCTACATTAAGAGGGTTGTTACATAAGGGTCCTAGGATTGCCATCAATAGATTATGCAATTACTTCAACAGGTTGTGTCAACGCATCATCGACCCGGAGAAACTAATGACAATGGAGACAGAGTTTGTAGAAAACAATGTGTCAACTGGAACGCTTCTTCCCTCCATCCCTTTTTGATATCATGTTCCACCTTCCAATTCATCTATCAAAAGAGGCACGTTTGAGAGGACCGATACACTTCCTCTGGATGTATCCCTTCGAAAGGTTTATGTACTCATTTGCTTCAATATATGTATTCCTGCAATTATGTTCAACTAATATTCATTTCTTGACTAAGTTATAGGTACATGAAAACACTTAAGGGTTTTGTTAAGAATCATGCAAGGCCAGAAGCATGCATGGCTGAGGGGTATTTAGCTGGAGAATGTGTTGCCTTTTGTTTAGAGTTCATTAATGATTCAGTACCAGTTCTAGAAACAGTTAATTGCAATGAAGATATTGAGGCTGATAGAGGCGTGGTTGAAGGTCGACTTCTGCATAAGGGTATAGAAGTTACCCTATCAGATAAAGATAGAGACACTGCACATCGCTATGTGCTAATGAACATGGCATCTGGATCCTTATATTGAGTAAGAGGTAACCCTTTATGTTTCATCTACTAAGTATTATTATAATTTCATTCTCAAAACTGTTGTTTAATGTAAAATCAGGATGCATTTGGAAAAATTACAAGGTAATGATGCTCGATGTGCTAAAAATGAAACTTTGTTATGGAAAAAGCATATTGAGCAGTTTGCACAATGGCTTAAAATAAAGGTTTCCAGATGCAACTTGTCTTCTTGATTATTTGTTATACAGCTTGTTAAATTGACTGATTAGCTTGTTAGCTTCATGATAATGTTTTGCTTGATGACTGGTTAGCTTATCTTGTAGCTTGATGGCTGGTCTTCTTGGACCAGTTTGTTAGCTTATCTTGTAGCTTGATGAATGGTTTCTTGGGACAGATTGGTAGGTTCATGATCATGTTTTGATTAATGACTGGTTAGCTTAGCTTGTAGCTGGATGACTAGTTTTCTTGGCACAGATTGTTAGTTTCATGATCATGTTTTGCTAAGTGACTGGTTAGCTTAGGTTGCGTCTTGATGACTGGTATTCGTGATTATCATTTTAGTACTTCAGCTTGATGATCAAGGATATAATTTTACTGTGGCAGATTCATTTAGACTCAACAAAGAGTCATTCTAAGGAGATAAGGTGGTTGGCATTTGGACCAAGAAATGTTGCTTTAGCACATAAAGGATTTATCGTTAATGGGCAACGGTTTCACACAGATGCGGTTAAGCGGAAGACAGAAAATAGTGGAGTAACTTATGAAGCATTTAGCATGTGTAGATCAAGTGCTCGAGATATGAGACAAGTCGCTGATATGCTTACATATTTTGGAGTGATAAAGGAGATTTTACTTATGGACTATCACATGTTCAAAGTGCCGCTGTTTAGATGCTATTGGGCCAACACAGGGAATGGTGTGAAGGAGGAAGATGGTTTCACTCTTGTCAACCTTCATATGAACCAAACAGCCTATTTGAAAGATCCATTCATTCTACCTTCTCAAGCAAAACAGGTTTTCTATTCTAGGGAAGATGATAATTCAAATTGGCATGTTGTTATGAGAGCACCACCTAGAGGCTATCATGAGTTGGAAACATAAGAGGATTTAGGTGTTGCACCTTTGCCTGTCCAAGAAGTCGATGATTTGTTTGATGAAGCTTGTGATGATGATAGTGTTTATGTTAGGGATGATTGTGAAGGCTTGTTAGTGGTAGATTGATAGGTGTTTGTGATTTTTGTAAACAATGAAATTTGTTATGGTTATCTAAACATTTAAATATATTTAGATATTTTGTATTAATTAATTTGGTTTTTTTTTACAAATATTCAAAATTAATTAATTATTTTAAATAATTAATAATTCGTAATTCATTTTAATAAATAAATTTTGAATAATTTCAAAACAAACTAATAACACCAAATATTTTCTATCTTTGCTATAGGTAAAATCCAAGTAATGGGTTTTAATAACATTTGTATCACGTTATTATAAATATTAACAATTGCACAGTATACAACGTTATCGTCGTATATTTAACTATAGCAAACCAGCTAACCGCTATTAAAAGTGTCTAACCTACTATAACGGGCGATCTCAGAGCGTTTTAGGAAACGCTATAATTGTAAACTCATAGCGTTTAACTGCCGCTATTAATACCCACATTTCCTGTAGTGAAAGTGATTTTTAGCCTCACATACTATTTTTACTTTCGTGGGTTTTGTATGATGAGTTTTTGCAGATTAAAAATCTTCGAACATGTTGCGTGATCCACCTAGAATGGCGGGTTTGGACTATAAAACCAACACTAAAACGATTAGTTTATTTCATATACTATAAATTTGTAATCATAGTAAGTATTTTAAAATTTTATATTCTATCTATTAACAAATTTAATGTAATTAGGTTCTAAACTGTATAAAACGTAAGAAGAAGAAAAAACATTCTAAACAAAATTATAAATTAATTTGACAAAAGTTAATTAACTAGGAATTGGAAAACTAAATAAATTAAAAATTATTATTTAAAATACAATAATTTATAATTTAGTCTTGCGGTGGACCGCGGGTAAAAACCTAGTTTTTAACTTTTTATTAACAATTTCAAAACCTTAAATTATGTGGAATCTATTTATTTTGACAAATAAAGAGGTTTTTTATAAAAAAAAATCCAAAAACTGAATACTCCCAAGATTTGGATTTTTGGATTATATGGTTAGTATCCAGTTTTTGGATTATATGGCTAGAGTTTTAACCTTGATACAAAAACTGTATAACCACTGTATACAGTTTTTGGATTTTTGGATTATATGGCTAGAATTTTTACATTCTTTCGCTGAAAAAATAGTTTATAGTTAACCACTCCCTAGCTTACTTTGTTTGCAGTTTTTTATCTTTAAAAGTTAGTTGTCCACTACCTAATTTTTATTTCCAGTTCTTAAAAAAATATGTGATGCCAGTCAATTCTTATTTCAAATCTTGATACAAAATGATGCTCTTATTTAACTCATAATATATTAAATCCTGTATTCGATCTTTTTTTTAATGTTTATCTTCACATGGATAAACTTAAAGAAATATACTATTTTTAAATGCAACATCAAAGAAGACTCGTTTAGTTACTTCAGATAATATATGTTAGAGATAAGAGATGCTGTTTTAAAACCCCAATTTCTCTGATCACAATAGTCGATTTCATCAATCGGTAACAATCTACGCATGATCAAGGTTTATGTTTGGTCCAGAAAACTTTTGTTGAAGAGGAAACAGAAATAAGTTCTTGTTCGTATAGTTTCCTTTGAGTAATAAAGAATTTTTGGGAGAAGTAAGTTCCTTTAGGCTCCATGACTATCTTCATGACCTGTTATATAAGGAAGTTTTTATGAATCTGTGACTTATTGTACAAGACATGGATTGGTTACATGACTACATAATGGTTTCTCAGTTCTACGTCAAAATCAAAAGAGAAGTGTGGTCCATTATTCTTTACACTTCCATGCTTCTTGTAGAGAAACTAAGGGCGATGACTCTCACCTCTAAGCTCGAATCCTCCGTTCTCGATATTTCTCCCGACGTGGGAAGGCCAAAGAAGAGGCTTTGATGAAGCAAAAATTGTTGGATCCTCTCTCTTTTTCGTCAACAAACTATGACGAGGTGATTCAAGAGGAGTTTAAACCACACTGGATCATTGGGATTGACCCTAACTTTTCCGGAGCTTTGGCCGTGCGGAAATTCGACAAAACAGGATCTTGTTGTTCTGCTCAGGTGAATGGCTACTTTAGTTTACTTTTTTCATAAGAAAATTAAGTTTCTTCTGAAATCCTAGAGGTGTGATATTAAAAGATTCTAGGGTTTATGAAGTTTACTTAATATATTATCATTATTATGTAGGGTAATCTCAGGACATGCACTTGGTTAAACATAATTTTTATTTAGAAGGTTCGATTGGTATCTTTAGGAATTATATGAATGGAAATAATATATAAAAGATTTACGATTAACCTTTTTGTAAGTTGTAACTATTGAGCTGAGTGCGTTTGTTATCTATTCCTAACCTTAAAGTATATGATACAGGCTTTGTACACTGAATAAAATGAAAATTATATTGCACTTTAGTCAATTTGATATATTCCTCAAAATTGACCGAGTTTTGTGTGTTAAATCTGTATAGGTATATGATACCCCTAGGTTAAAGAGTTATTACGATGCAAACTCAATGGTACAACTGATTCGTACTCTAGGTGTTCCATCCCATAAGAATGATGTTTCATTGTGCTTTTGTTGTTGTCTTCTTTGCGTTAGATTCAAAAACAATTTGGTCCCTTCAATGATGCAGGAACCAAGGCATTTATGTCGCACTGGATTCCCTATTCACGAGAGGAAGGTGCCATGGTAAAAAATTAAACCATCTTTGTTTCTTCTCCTTGAATATTTATGATATGCAGTATTCAATAAACTTAAACATGTTTGTCTCTTTATCTCTTATAGGTTGCCTATAATGGAGGATATGGATATAGACTATGGAGAGGAATACTTCTCACTTCTCACATTTCTGTTAATCCGGTTGTTCCTTCTACATGGAAGAATCATTTTAGGCTTAGTTTTTGGAGCCTGGTACTAATGAAACATTCACTTTCAAACTTTTATGATTTCATGTCTAACCTCTAGCGCAGTTGCAATAATTCTGTTTTTGATTTCTTTTTTCATAGGATGCTAGCAGGAAAAGGGCATTGGAAATGTTTCCATCACTTCGTTCCCAACTCTCAAGGAAATCAGTGGACTGTGCTCGAGCTAATGCACTACTCACTGATGTATATGGTCAAGCTAAAAGTATAACAAAAATGAACTCATTTTCTCAAAATTTAGTGACATAAAACTATGTGAAAATGAGTAATAATATATATATATTGTAGAGCTGAAGGCTTAATTATATTATTGAGAGTGATTACAATATATATAGAGAGCATACAAGAGAGAATTAGGGATTAGTTAATGACTAAACTATCCTTTACATATTTATACTCTATATGCCCCATCAAGATGGAGGGAGTTGTTGAACACCAATCTTGTTGAAGAGGTGAAGAAAACGTGAGTGAGGCAAAGGTTTCGTTAGTGCATCTACTAACTGATCGTGAGTAGATAAATTATAACAAATGAAGTGGTAATCTAAGGCAAGATGCTTCATGCGTGAGTGAAAAACTGGGTTGGCACAGAGATAGGTGGCTCCAACATTGTCACAGTAAATTATCGGAGGAGCTGGTAGTCTAACGTCGAGTTCATGTAGCAGAGAGCAGACCTAGAGAACTTCAGACGATGTATTGGCCACAGCGCGATACTCAGCCTCAGTAGAAGATCGAGCAACACCTTTCGGTTTCTTGGAGGTCCAAGCAATAGGGGAAGTGCCCAAATAGAGAATATATGCATTGGTTGAGACATAATCAACCATGTCACCAGCCCAATCAACATCAGAGTAAGCACGAAGAGCAAGAGGAGAGTGGGTGTGCCTGCAAGATACCGGAGGACACGCTTGGCAGCTTGCCAATGAACATATGTGGGACGATGCATAAATTGTGACAACTTATTAACTGAATAGGCGATATCCGGTCTTGTAAAGGCTAAGTATTGCAAGCTACCAACCACCATGCAAAATTCAGATGGATTACCCAATACCGTGTTGGAGGTAAGAGAGAGCTTCGGGTAACTTGCCATGGGTGTGGATACAGGTTTGGACTCGTCCATCTTAGTGCGACAGAGGAGATCGTATATATACTTCCCCTGCATAAGGTGAAGACTGCGAGATGTATGAGTCGCCTCAATGCCAAGGAAAATGTCAAATCTGTTGGATCCTTCAGGGAGAAACAGCGAGACAAAGCATTTATGAAGTTTGTGACCCATGCGGTGGTATTGCCAGTGATAATTATGTCATCAACGTACACCAAAAAGTAGAGTGCGTGAGAGCCGTGAATGTAAATGAAGACGGACGTATCGGCAACAGAATTGGAGAAACCCATAGAACAAAGAAAATTCTTCAGTTCTTGATACCAAGCGTGTGGAGCTTGTTTGAGACTGTAGAGAGCCTTGTTTAAACGACAAACATGATGAGGATGATCAGGATCAACAAACCCCGGCGGTTGGGAGACGTATACTTCATCAGTCATAACACCTTGTAAAAATGCGTTGTTGACGTCCAATTGCTTGATCGGCCATGAATTTGAAACTGCAAGTTGTAGAACCATCCGAGTAGTGATAGATTTGACAAAGAGGGTGAATGTCTCTGAGTAATCCACAGCAAATTGTTGAGAGAATCCACGCGCCACCCATCTTGCTTTATACCTGTCAAGAGTGCCATCAGGAAGATACTTTAGGGTGAATATCCACTTAGTAGGAATCACATTTTGATGCGGCGTTGGGGGAACCAAATCAAAAGTGTGATTACAATTTTGAGCATTAAACTCAGCTCATATAGCACCATGCCATTTATCATCACGTAAGGCCTGGTTCACCGTCGTAGGAATTTGAGGTTTAAAGGTGGCTAAGAGACTAAACTTTGTTTTGGGTTTGGTGATATTGTTCTTGGCCCTAGTACGCATGGAATGGACATTTGTCGGAGGTTGTGGCGGGTTAGGTATGATGGGTTGAGGAGATGGGCTAGGAGTTGGAGTGTGAGAGGAAGAAGATATCGTGGGAGTTAAGGAGATGGAGGGATTCAGATTTATTGGACTGGTGGGCGTTGGGCTGGTGGTTTTTGGGCTTGTGGCTGTTGGGCTTGTATTTGGTGGATTGGGAGATTATGGAGAGTTGTGTGATGGACTTTGAGTATGGGCCTGAGTATCACTTACCTCATGTGTAGGGCCTGGAGAATTATTCATGTGACCACTTGTGGATTATCGTTTGATAACCCAGCATCGGAGGTCGCCGAAGACGACAACGATGGGATTTCGGTTGATAACCGGCGGTGAGAATCAGAGCTTGGGGGCGGCAGCGGAGCTTGGACGAGTGGCGACGGGGGAGATGAAAGAGGAATGAATTGAACAGAATTTTGTTGGGGAGGAGAAACCTGGTCAAGGTCGTGAGACGGTGGTGACGATACAGCGAAGGGGAACTGATCTTCAATGAATTGAACATGGCGGGAGACGTAAATGCGACCGGAGCTCCGCTCTAGACACAAGTACGCACTCTGGGTGAGTGAGTAGCCAAGGAAGACACATGTAATGGACCTTCAATCTAACTTGTTGACGGAATAGGGACGGAGCCACGGGAAGCAAGCACAACCGAAGACACGAAGCTTGAGATAGTTGGGAGATTGTTTGAACAGCTTCAAGTATGGCGACATGTTGTTTAGAACAGCGGTGGGTAAGCAATTTATCAAATACACGGCAGTGCTAAACGCATAGGTCCAGTACGATGTTAGAATCGAGGCTTGATGAAGCAGGGTGAGACCCATCTCAACAATGTGTCGATGTTAACGCTCGGCAAAACCATTATGTTTGGGTGTGTGTGGAGGAGAGGTGAGATAAGTGTGAAGATCAACAAAGTCGTCACTATTGTCGGAGTAGAGTGTTCAGATCTTGACTTGAAAACGATTTTCCACCAATGATTTGAATGAAATGAACGTATCTCGAACTTGTGATTTATGCTTCAACGGATAGAACTTGTGATTTATGTATAATGGTCAACAAAAATGAGATAATACTTGAAGTTGTCGACAGAGTTAATTTGAGAGGTCCAAACATTGGAATAAATATATTCAAGGGGAGTGGTAGACGTGATTGTGTTTGAAGAAAAGGGAAGTTTGTGACTTTTATTAATAAGACAATGAGAACAAGAGTTTTGTTTATTCGAAGAATTTGAATGTGGTAAGGAGGACAGAGAAATAAGAGTTTGCAAAACAGAAAAAAAGACGGATGACCAAGACGAGAGTGCCAAGAGGAGTAAGAGGTCTTTGATGTGGGTGAAGCAAAGAAGGAGGTGGGTATATCGGATGGAATTGGCCACTCGTTAAGCACGTTTTTAGTTCTGCCTTGGAGTAACCGTGCCCCCGAGCTGAGATCGTTCACCTGAAAGTAGGCATAAAAGAATTCCATAGACACCTGGTTAGCATTACACAATTGGTAAACCGATATCAGGTTCTTATGGAGATTAGGAACATAAAAAATATTGCGTAAAGCAAGAGAACGTGAGGCTGTAGGGAGGATAGATGAACCAGTATGTGAGATAGGTAGGCTTGAGCCATCCGCTATTGTAACCTCTTCACCCTCTGTTATAGGGCAGATGGAGAGTGAGATTGCTCAAATCAGTGGTAATGTGGTGAGTTGCACCACTATCAACAACCCATTGATTGGGATTGTAGGACATGGCAGCAATGTTCGTATGAGGGTTCTAAGGAGCAGATAGAGAGGCATATGACTGTGGCAGGGTCGAGTCAGGGCGATGTAGTTTCGGACAACGACGAGCACTGTGCCCAAACACACCACAGATTTAACACTTACCTTGGTAACCACGAGAGACTTGATCGGAACGAGGATAATACTGCGAGTGATGGGATTGCGAGCCACGGTAGTTGGTACGACCAAGTGAAGAACCCGAATAGCCTTGCTTGTTATGGCCATGAGCGTTAGGAGGACGATGACTAACCACATGTGCCGAGATTGGGATGGGTGAGTCAGGCGACACCACAACATGAATCTTGACTTCGTAGTTGAGGAGTTTTTCATGAACCTCAGTGATAGACAGTGTAGTATCACGATATTGGATCTGATCACCAATCTGTTTGAATTCATGTGGCAGGCCATCAACAATGAAATTGATCTGTTCCTTAGGATCCATCGGTTTGCCAAGAAGCACAAGTTGATCGAAGCGAGTGACAAACCCTTGAACAGATGCATCAATAGACTTGTTACCTTTCTTCCAGTGTTTGATCTGATGACGGATTTGTTGACAGTGTCCTCGACTCGGATTCGCATAGGTAGAAGAGAGTTTGGACCAGATCTCAGCAGACGTGGTCGTTGTGGAGAGAATAGGTTGCACCGTAACAGAGATAGCACCCAACAAGGCACTATAGATGAGTTGATCCTGTCGTTGCCAGGTAACATACTTTGGATTATGAGCAACGACATGATTAGATGTGACTGTCGGAAAAGGAGCAGAGATCGAGCCATCGAGATAGCCTGCAAGGCCGAAACCATTGAGTAAAGCGTGGACCTGACGACTCCACATGAGAAAATTATCGGCAGTGAGTTTGGTAAAACATTTGTCATGTTAACGCTAACAAGAGTAGTTTTATCGGGAAGGGAAACAGTTATGGAAACCATGACCGCTAAGAACAAGAAGAGAAAGAACAAGAAAAAGGGAAAGAAAGAAGAGCGGCTAGGTTATTTTGGGATTGATATAGCTCTGATACCATGTAGAGCTGAAAGCTTAATTATATTATTGAGAGTGATTACAATATATATAGAGAGAATACAAGAGAGAATTAGGGATTAGTTAATAACTAAGCTATCCTTTACATATCTATACTATATATATATATTGGGTGGTTTCTCTTATATATATATTGCCTCTCTTCTATGCTCCTTTGGCGCTGATTTTTTTTGGGAAAACTTTTCATTATTTTAAAAACAGTATTTTTAATTCTTATGTTGAAGTTCCCTCACAATCATTGTCTGCTTTTTACATTTATATAATTTTCAAGCACATTATGTTATATAATTAGCATGGTAATGAAATTTGAATTATATGTTGATAATGCCGGCCTCATAGAATATATGTTTGCGTATATATGCTTAACCAATTACAAAAGTGGTCAAGTGAGGATCGGAATTAAGTATAGAAACCATAGGAGATTATGACTAATAAAATCATATAACCACAGGAAATATATATATATATATATATATATAGATATACTTATAAATTAGTTAATTTTTCAATTAATCTATCTATGATTGTGATTGGATAGGCTGGAGATATAGATGGAGGGTTGATACGATAAATAACCATGGGGCTGGGAGAGAACCAAAAAAGTATGGTTTCATATACTCATGATGTTAATGGTGAGCATCGAGATCGGCTTGATCCTCATCTTCCCTTTGTTCATCATAAAGACTAGTGTGACACGGACTTCTACCAGTAATCTCTGTATAGACATAGTTTGAAATTGAGAAAAACATAAGAGCATCATTGATGGGAGAATTCTTCCATGTTTCTCAAAAAAAATAAAAAATATTTTATTTTATAACTAATAGAAAGGTGACAGATATAAAATTAAGGTGACAAACGTTTCTACTCCGAAAATTAAAGTAACAGTTCTCTTTTCTTCTCTTTTTTTATATTATTTTATTAATTTTCAATAAAAGAATTCTAGGAAAATAACGACCACTAATGATAATCTAATAACATTATATTCTATTTGTATAGCGGCCAGGCCGACACAAATTAGTTGGATGCCTAAAGCAAAAAAATAAATTATTCGAAACATGCATATTCGAGGTTCAAACTCGTCAGGTCCTGCATGTTTGAGAAGGACAATAACCACTGTACCACAACAGCTTTTCAAATATGATGCCTATAAATTTTAGTATATTATCTGCTGCTTAAAGCATGTGCTTTACAAGCTTTAGCTACGGACCAGGTCTGAATTGGTGGCCATACACAGTTTACGTGAATAAAAGTGAGGTGATCGTTCTATATCCCTCACATGACATTTTGATTATTCTACTCCCAACAAGACAGATAGTTTGGGCCTACAGATTTAACACAAAACTTTTCAGCCAATTAATAACCACACCAATACATTTATTTTCGAACAAAAACTACTTTTTTTTTTTGTTAAAATGCTTTCAATTTAAATTGTAGGGTAGGAAAAGTTTTACAGGGCCGAAGCCCAATTCGGAAGCCCGATAAGAAAATAAAGTTACTAGCCCATAGTTAAGAAAGAACCAAGTGTTGAACCAATAGTTGAAAATGAACCAGATTTACGGTTGAGAATAACCACCTCAAATCAGTCTCCTTTATTGCTTCTGAAGACAGACGAGAGGTCAATCAATGCAATCGTGAATCACGACAAGAGTTAGGTTTGTGAAGTTGTTGTTATCATCGCTCCTTTTCCAGAGAACCAGAGGTGCAAGAGAGATAGAGATTGTTCCAAGTTTGTGTCTCGTAGGCTGGATGCTTTGTTCCGGATGATAGTATCGATTTGACGAATAAGGAGATCAACAGTCGTGAAGCTGTTACGGTGAAGCCGTTGATTCCTCTCCGTTCAAAGCGTGTAGATTGTTGCTTGCCAACTTAAAAGCGCAAGTTTCCTTAAGTCGCGGGGGCCTCTGAATTGTAAGAGACTCTGAACTGTGCTGGACCAGGATCGAGAAGGGTGGATCCTGCATCGAGTCGCTATGGTTGACCATACCGTCCAGCTGAGAGAGCATTCAAACAGTAGATGGTCACGAGATTCAGGGAAGCTTCCACAGAGTAGGCACAGCGGATCAACCTGCAAACCCCAGTTGAGCAAACTCTAGTGGGGGATCTGTTCAACATGAATAACCAGGCCAAGAACATATGTTTGGGGATTCCTCCAGAGAACCACATTATAGTATGCCAAGGGACAGTTAGGACTATTTCCTTAATCGATGAGCAGATGGTTCCCGTATTATGGCGACCCTTGTAGGTGTCGTCAATCCAGCAAATGTAAGTATCCGGATCCTCTGTCAAAGTTAGAGTAGAAAGGTCTATATGGAGATTAACCTGTGTGTCTGATCGTGCATGTGGAAGGTTCCAGGTCCCTTGTCTCCACAGATTCGAGAGATGAATTCCTCGACGTATGCCCACCTGATAGATTCCATCTCGTTGGAGGTAAGTTGTCATTTTCCCCAGTTTGCTCCAGTGGTCAGTCCAAAACAAACACGATTTCCCATTTCCTGGTTTCATCTTAATCCAATCATAAGCCATTTCCCGAATCTTTAATAACTTTTTGGTTAACCAAGAGTGCTTGTTGTTTGCCTTTCTTGTACAGAAGCTACTAAGGTTTCCAGAGAGGACAACTCGCCTGAACCACGCTACCCATATTGAGCCAGATCGAAAGAAGATTAACCAGATAAGTTTTATCATACAAGCAGTATTCCATGTTTGCAAGTCCCGAATCCCTAAACCACCTTTCTGCTTTGTTAGAGTAACTGCCTCCCATGCGACTCGCGCAGAATGATGCCCCTCTGTTGACCCCTTCCATAAGAATGCACTTGACAGAGAATTGATGGTTCTAATACATTTTTTTGGCAAGACAAGACCAGAACACCAGAAGTTGGATATCCCAGCTATAACTGAGTTTAAAAGTTGGAGTCGACCTGCGAAAGAGAACGTTTTAGTTGACCATGCGTTGAACCGGCTCTTTACTCGCTGGATTAATGGCGCACAGTCCAACAAGGTGAGATTTTTTGTGCACAATGGTATTCCTAAGTATCTTATAGGCAGCTGACCATGAGTTATTCCCGTAAAGGTAATTATTTGGTCTATTTCAGTTTGGGAGAGTCCCGAAGTGAAGAAACTCGTCTTAGGAATGCTGATAGCAAGACCCGAGATGGCTTGAAACTCTTTCAGAACTTGAATGACATTGTGCACTGAGGATGCCGCCCCATCTGTGAAGATAAGCAAATCGTCAGCAAAACAAAGATGTGTAAGCTTCATTTCCTTGCATTTATGGTGGTAGCCAATCTTTCCTTCTTCTGCTACTTTGTCCAAGCAAGCTGACAACCATTTCATGGCTAGAACAAACAGATATGGCGAGAGGGGGTCTCCCTGGCGAAGTCCTCTTAGTCCTTTGAAGTAGTCGTGTACATGCCCATTGAAACCTACCGAGAAGGAAGGAGTGCATATGCATGCTTTAAGCCAGCGTAGGTAAGTCTCCGGCACTTCAATGCCTCTAAGGCAACTAAAAATGAATTCCAATCTAACCATGTCAAAAGCCTTAGCAATATCCACTTTAATGGTTATTCTTTTAGGCCCTTTTGCGTGATGATAACCATTTACCATCTCAGCAGCTAACAGAGTATTCTCCACTAACAGGCGACCTTTGATGAAAGTTGTCTGCTTTTTTTGTACCAGGTCAGGGAGAATCGGCTTCAATCTCGCTACTAGCAACTTAGAAACAATCTTATACAGTGTGTTTAAGCACAATATGGGTCGGAAGTCGGAAATGATAAAGGCTCCAGGTACTTTAGGGATTAGAGCAAGGATAGTCGCATTGGTCACCGAAGGAAGGAAAGAAGTGTGAAAGAACTTGAGAATGCTGGTCGTCACATCTGCTCCAAGAATGTCCCAAGAAGCTTTGTAGAAAGCTGAGGTAAACCCGTCCGAACCCGGAGCTTTGTTTACATTAAGTTTGAACATTGTCTTCTTACGTATATAAGAACATTGTCTTCTTAAGTTTGAACATTGTCTTCTTTACCCGTCCCTCCTACGTGTTCTCACTGCAAGGAGATTGGACATGTCATTCGCTATTGCCCTCTAGTTACACCTTCATGGACACAGTCGCAGAAAACAAAGGAAACAAACGAAACTGAGTCAAGTACGGATAAAGGAGCAGACACTACCAAGCTAAAAGGGAAAGGAAAGTCTGTATCCACTGCAGCTGCAAAAGCAAATAAACAAGACTCAAGTCCCCCTTCCTCCTCTTGTGCTCCTACCTCACCTAAAAACAAACCTTCAAACCAACCTTCAAACCAAACCAAAAACGTTAAACCAAAAAAACAATCAAACGATGCTCCCTCTCTTCTGCCAACCCCAGTTATCCAAACCTCTAACCCATATGACGTCCTAGCACCTTCTAACCAACCCCCTGTACCCATCCCTGAGCCCAATACCACTAACAACCTACCTTCTGATATGGTCATTGACCCGATCACGCCCCTTTGTCTTATTTCTGGAGATTCTCCTTCTACTCAAGGAGGGGAACCTCAAAGCTCCTAACCCCTTACCCGTTCCTATGTATATAAAACCTTTTTGTTGGAACGTTCGAGGTCTGAATGACTCGGATAAGCATCGGCCTTTTGCATCATGGCTAGCTATTAATAAGCCTACTTTTGGTGCTCTTTTAGAAACCCATGTTAAGGAACCAAACTCGAACCGAGTTATGAACCAAACTTGTCCTGGTTGGAGTTACACTTCGAATCATAACTCTGATGAGGATGGTCGAATTGTACTTATCTGGAAAGCCCCGGCAGATGTAACTGTCCATCATCAGTCAAAGCATCTCCTCACCTGTGAAATCACGATACAAGGTGGCCATCGCTTCTACTTCACAATTGTCTATGCTCCAAACTTTAGTGAAGAGAGAACTGACCTTTGGTGCGAACTCTTGAGACTACATCAAAGTTTGATGCTCGATAGTTTGCCTTGGGCACTTTGTGGAGATTTTAATCATATCATCCATCTAGCAGAGCACTCCAACCCGAGCATCAACCACTTCACCTCTCGCATGTTAGAGCTGCGAGATTGCTTCCTGCAGTTAGAGCTCTTTGACTTGCGTTTTCAAGGGCCTCTGTTCACCTGGACGAACAAAAGCACCACCAATCCGATAGCGAAGAAGCTAGACAGAGTTCTTGTTAACAATCACTGGCTCACCTTTTACCCTGATAGTGTGGTCTCCTTCCTAGCTCCAGACTTCTCTGATCATTCTCCCAGTCTCATAAATCTCCATGCTCCCCTTCCCACCTCAGGCACCAAACCTTTCAAGTTTTTCAACTTCCTCACCAAACATCCCAAATTTCGTCCCTTGATTGAAACTGCTTGGAATCTGATTGGAAGTACATCTCCCTTGGAGCCCTGTTTGTCCACATTGAATGCAAAACAAAAAACACTTAAAAGAGAGTTAAAAACACTTGCGAGAGAAAATTTCTCGGATATCCAAAACAGAGTTTGTGAGACTAACTGTTTACTGCAATCTGTGTAGGTTCAGGCATTGATGACTCCAACACCTGCACTATATGAACAAGAGAAGGAAATTCATGAAAAATGGATTTTTCTTAGAACAATCGAAGAGGCGTACTTCAGGCAAAGATCAAGAATAAACTGGCTCAAGGAGGGTGATCTCAACACTACTTACTTTCACAGAGTAATGCAGATGAGAAACGCGTTTAATGCAATCTGCTCTTTCACTTCTCCCTCGGGCTCCGTGATTGATGATCCCCTAGAGATGAGCTCCCTTGCGGTTAATCACTTCAAGACGCTACTAGCACCGTCAGTCCTGCAACCTGTGATTGTGCCCTTTGATTGGATCCATAATACTATCGCTTATCGATGCTCTCCAGACCTGAAGCAAGCAATGATCAAGATACCAACAAAAACTACTTGCGTTTTGGTTTTGACGTACGGTTTGATTTCAACTGATCTAAAATCAAAATCAATTTAAACCAAATATAATTAGTAACAAAAACGACTTGATCAAAAACCCCGACTCTACGACAAAAAAGGCAAAAAGACTTATACATAACAAATTCAATTCTCGCGGTTGAAAGTGACAGAATTAGAATAGTAGATGATCTTACAAACATAAGTCACTCTTCCACAGTTATACACAACAAGTTCATACGCACAGGCTCTCTCATCCTTTGGTGTGTCAATTATTAATTTCCATAGATCACAAAAGTAAAGTTACTTGTAGTGTGTACTACATCCTAGAACTGCACACATTGAAAGGTGATTAAAAGTTATAAAAATCAGCAATATCTGGAATCTAATCAAATATTATAAAATCTGTAACAAGAAAATAAAATGTGTCAGGTCCACTGGGCTTTTTATTGAGGCCTCTAAATATTTGAAGAAAGAGAAAATCCAAAAATAAAAAATCGAAAAAGGTAAAAAATTAAAAATAGTTTGACTAAAACAATATGGTAGGATACAGAAGAAACCAATAATCTCATAAAAGTGTACAAAGCCCCAGTGGCAGTGCAGGTTCAGAAGAAGAAAAAAAAGAGAGAAGGGAATCACTTTTCTAAAAGAGTCGAAGCTGATTCATTCAACCCCAAAACCCAAAATTCGAAATCCCTCTCTACCTTAACTGAAGTGTGTTCCTTTCTTTCTCTGTTCGTCATGCATTCCTCGTTGGAGCCGGAGATAATGGAGGAAGATTCACAACAACAAGGAGGCGGTGGAGGAAGCAATTCGCTCAAGAGAAAATTCTCTGAAATCGATGGAGATCAGCAGAGTCTTGCTCCTATGATGATTGACTCTAATGGGTAGAAGAATCTTCATCTTCCTCTCTTTGTAACTTACTTGATTTTAACAAGGGTTTTAGGACAATTCAGTTAAAGTTTACTCTTTTTCCTTCTTGTGTGTGTTTTTTGTAGTTATGAGTTGAAGGTGTATGAGGTTGCAATGAACAAGAATGTAATTGCTGTTCTAGGGTCTGGAACTAATAAGTCAGAGATCACTAAGATGCTTATCAAAGCCATGGGTTCTTCTGATACATCCAAAAGATTGATAATTTTCTTGGCCCCTACTGTAAATCTTGTCAAACAGGCAAGTCCTCCTTTTCATTTTAGATGTTTCATTGATGTATGTAAATGAATCGCATTGGGAGCTCAATTTTTTAATGTATTATTGTTGTGTATGGTTTTAGCAATGCTGTGAGATTAGAACATATGTGAGTTTGAAGGTAGAAGAGTACTTTGGAGCTAAAGGAGTGGATAAATGGACTTCCCAACGCTGGGAAGAGGAAGTTAGCAAGCACGATGTAAGTTTTTGTTTCTGTTTGGATCTACTCTGCTAGTTATACGCCAAACTAGTGCACTTCCTAGTAGTTTTGGTGAAATACGTCACAATTTCTTTGTGTCGTTACTTCAAGTTTGGCAGAATGTTGCAATCTACCTTGACCTGCTCAATGTTGTCTCTGATAATGAAAAAATGCAGAAGTTCTGGAGTATCACAGGCTATGCTAATATTTTGAGTCATGGATGGTCTTTGTGTTTGGTACTTTGTTTGTTTACCTGTTTATTTAAAAAGCCCATTCCAATTTGTTAGCACATTTGCTACCTAGAGTTCTAGGGTTGGTTCTTCTTCCATTGTTGACTCTTTCATCATCATTTTGTTTTTAACTTGTTTGCTCGAGCCCTTAGATAGATCTGTGATTATATTGACCGCACTAAACAATCGAATACTTATTTTTTGTTGCCAAACCCCAATGAAATTGTGTTTCTTCTGGTTCAGGTTCTGGTTATGACTCCTCAAATATTATTGGATGCCCTTAGAAGTGCATTCCTGAAACTAGAGATGGTATGTCTTATAATAATAGATGAATGCCACCGCACCACTGGCAATCATCCCTATGCGAAGTTAATGAAGGTGTGTTTTCTAAGTAATGATATGCTCTATTAGTTTTTCATATAACAGAGTTTCCATAATTTGTTAACAAACTAGTTTCTTTCTTGTTTTCATGAAGGAATTCTATCACGAATCTACTAACAAACCGAAGCTATTTGGATTGACTGCGTCAGCCGTCGTTAGAAAAGGCATGTTATTTAAATGTTTTCTTATTTCCTCTGTATGTCAAACCGGATCTGTTACTAGTTTTAATGTTTCAACCTCATGTAAGTAAAATAAACGTATTGCTAAGAGTTTCGTTAGCCGTCTCTGAAATGTTTACTCTTCCTCTAACTATGCAGATCAAGTATCAGAACTTGAGAGACTCATGGAATCAAAGGTACCTTGTTTTTGCGTAACAAGGAAGTAGATATAGTTTTACAAATTAATGTTATGCAACTTTTTACTTTAAATTCAGATTTTTAATCCTGAAGAGCGGAATGGGGTGAAAAAGTTTGCTACAGCAGTAAAAGAAGGTCCAATATTTTATGACCCACCATCAATCTGTAGTTTGGAATTGAAAGAAAAGTTGAAAACTTCACACCACAAGGTATATATACTATATGCTCGCTGAATGTGAGCCGTACATGACTCTTTCATATCATGTTTCAGAGTGCTTATAAAAAGATTCTGCTTTTTTTTGTTTGTGTTTGAACCTGCAGTTTGATGCTTCTCTTAGAAGTCTCCAAGAATTGGAAAAAGGCAGTTTTCTCAACATGGAGAATAAGTTTGAGACATATCAAAAGCGATTGTCCATCGACTACAGAGAGATCTTGCATTGCCTTGACAATCTTGGCCTGATTTGCGCGCACTTGGTATTTTTCTAACACATTACTACCAATTTTGGTTTCCTTTGGCTAGCACTACCTGCTGTGCTGATTAAAATTTGATTCTTTTTCGTCTTGTTTTCGGGATAGGCGGCTGAAGTCTGCTTGGAGAAAATCTCAGATACGAAAGAGGATAGTCAAGCTTACAAAGAATGCTCAATGGTGTACAAGGAATTTCTTGAGGAAATTTTATCCACAATTGGGGTGTATTTGCAGCAAGGTACTGTATTCAAAGCTCAATATATTGCATTGAGGAGTCCACTTCTAGTCTAATAATTTAATCTTTTTTCATTGTGCCTCGTTTGTATTATTTAACAGAAGATAAAAATTTGGTAGATTTGCAGCAAAACCATCTGTCAGCAGTAAATTCCGGACATGTATCTTCAAAGTTAAAAGAACTCTTCCATCTACTGGATTTATTTAGGTAATTTAAATTGTTTTACCAACTCCCAAAATTGCAACAATAATCTCCATATGTTCTGATGATTTCAAGTTGCTGGCAGAGGGGAAAAATCTCCATATGTTCTTATCTTTGTTGAGAGAATTATAACTGCCGAAGTGATCGAAAGATTCGTGAAGAAAGAAGCCTCTTTAGCTTACTTTAATGTTTTGTATTTAATCGGTAAAAACTCCTCCACCGATACATCGGCACAGAAATCACAAATTAAAATCCCTGATCCATTTCATGTTGACAAGGTTAGCATAATCTTCATCACAGTCAGACGTTTAACAGTTTGAAAAAATTGCTTTTATTCTGTCTTCTCTGAAAGCTTTTTAATGAGTGCAGGTGAATCTTATATTTATCACTGATGTGGTTGAAGAGGGAACACAGGTTCCAAATTGCTCATGCATGGTTTGTTTTGACCTGCCCAAATCAGAGTGTAGTTACTCGCATTTTCAAAAACATGCCAAACAGAGTAATTCTAAGTCTATCATGTTTCTTGAAAGGTAGGAGGCAATCTCGTTCAAAATATTTAATCCAGTGCGCTCCTTTGTAGTTCAATTTCTGAAATACTAATTATTGTAGGGGGAACCCGAAACAAAGAGACCATCTGGATGACCTTATGCGAAGAGAAGTCCTAATTCAAGATCCAGAAGTTCCAAACTTAAAATCGTGTCCACCTCCAGTGACAAGTGGCCATGGCATGCAAGAGACTAAAGCCATGGTTATTCCAGATTCTAACATAACTGTATCTGAGGAAGCAGCTGCCGTACAAACTGTGATTGATCCTCCAAACAGAAATGAGCAGTTAACATGTAAGAAGTTACGTTTCGATAAAAATCTTTTGCAATGCAGTGCCAAAGTGAAGGCTGCCTCTTCTAAAAGTAAATCATCTTCATCATCTGCAGGTATGTTTTATTATTTTCTTAATTCCTCAATAAGTTGGTGTCGGTGATTCTGGTCTTAATTCCTTCATCAGCCGCTGGTGATTCACACACACATACACATCAGACATATGTATATCATATGTCTATGTCTAAGGTCATGGAGCTTGTCTTAATTTGTTTATATATGTATACATCTTTTTTTCTCTTGACAGGTTCGAAAAAACGTAAGGAGTTGCACGGGACAACCTGTGCAAACGCATTGTCAGGGACCTGGGAGAAAAATACTGATGGCGCCAGCTTTCAGGCTTATAAGTTTGACTTCTCTTGTAATATTTCTGGCGAAGCATACACGAGTTTCACTCTTTTGCTTGAGTCAACCCTCGCTGAAGATGCTGGTAAAGTTGAGATGGATCTTTACTTGGTCAGGAAGCTTGTGAAGGCTTCCGTCTCACCTTGTGGCCAGATACGTTTGACTCAAGAGGAGGTACCCAACGTTGATCCGTAGGATTTATACAGTTTCTTGTTTCATGGTTTGAACAATTGAACTTAATGTCTTCTTCTTTGTGGTTTGGATGCAGATGGTTAAAGCAAAGTGTTTTCAGCAGTTTTTCTTTAATGGCATGTTTGGAAATTTATTTGTTGGATCTAAGTCATCGGGAACAAAGAGAGAATTTTTACTTCAAACTGACACAAGTTCTCTTTGGCACCCTTCCTTTATGTTTCTACTGCTACCAGTTGAAACAAAGGATCTAGCTTCGACTGCAACAATTGATTGGTCAGCTATCAACTCCTGTGCCTCGATAGTTGAGTTCTTGAAGAAAAACTATCTTCTTGAGCTTCGGGTTAGTGATGGGAATCAGTGCAACACCTCATCCAGTCAGGAAGTCGTACTCGGCGATAAAACGGAAGAAAGGAATCTAATTCATTTTGCCAATGCTTCGTCTGATAAAAACGGTCTCGAAGAACTTGTGGTCATTGCAATTCATACTGGAAGGATATACTCTATAGTTGAAGCGGTAAGCGATTCTTCTGCTATGAGCCCGTTTGAAGGCGACGTCTCATCAGGATATGCTACTTATGCAGAATATTTTAATAAGAAGTAAGTGATATTCTAGCTATGGATGTTCTTTCAATCTACTTATGATAACTCTCTAGTTAATGTTATTCCCTTGAATCAGGTATGGGATTGTTTTGATGCACCCAAACCAGCCGTTGATGAAGTTGAAGCAGAGTCACCATGCACACAACCTTTTAGTCGACTTCAATGAAGAGAGTAAGTTGATTCTTGAGAATTCCTCTAACACATGGATACGTTGTGTATGTTCTCAGGATATTGTACTGTATGAGGTCTAAGATGTTTTTTCCAATGTAAATGGACAGTGGTTGTGAAGACAGAACCAAAAGCTGGCAATGTTAGAAAAAAAAAACCAAATATCTATGCGCATTTGCCTCCAGAGCTTTTGGTCAGAATTGATGTACCACGTGCTGTGCTAAAATCAATCTACTTGCTGCCCTCAGTGATGCACCGCCTAGAGTCTCTGATGTTGGCCAGTCAGCTTAGGGAAGAGATTGATTGTAGCATCGATAACTTCAGTATATCAAGTTCTTCGGTATAGTTTTTGACTCTATCTGTTATTTAGAGATGAAAGTAGAAGATATCTTGATTGTCATTTAACTCTTTGTAGTGGTTTAATAAATTCAGATTCTTGAAGCACTAACAACACTTACATGCCCCGAACCGTTTTCCATGGAACGGTTGGAACTGCTTGGGGATTCAGTCTTGAAGTATGTTGTGAGCTGTTATCTATTCCTTAAGTATCCTGACAAAGACGAGGGACAACTATCACGGCAGAGGCAATCGATTATATCTAACTCGAATCTTCATCGCGTAGCAACTAATCGCAAACTACAGGTATCTTTTAATATTTTGTAAGTAAATCATGTCTTATATCAATCAGAACACTAATGAAATAACTTTTATATTGTGATTGGTTTTGATAGGGATACATAAGAAACGGCGCTTTTGAACCGCGTCGCTGGACTGCACCTGGTCAATCATCTCTTTTTCCAGTTCCTTGCAAGTGTGGGGTTGAAACTAGAGAAGTACCATTGGACCCAAAATTCTTCACAGAGAACATGACTATCAAAATAGGGAAGTCTTGCGACAGGGGTCATAGATGGACAGTTTCGAAATCTGTATCAGACTGCGCTGAGGCCCTGATTGGTGCCTATTATGTAAGCGGTGGACTGCCTGCTGCTCTCCATATGATGAAATGGCTTGGTGTTGACGTTGATTTTGACCCGAACCTAGTCGTTGAAGCCATCAATAGAGTTTCTCTACGGTGTTACATCCCTAAAGACGAGGAGCTCACAGAGTTGGAGACAAAGATCCAACATGAGTTCTCTGCAAAGTTCCTTTTGAAAGAGGCTATCACTCACTCCTCTGTTCATGAATCCTATTCATACGAGGTATAATGACTTCAATCATTTTAACACCTTGCGTTATTTGGCTAACTTATTCCAAGTTTTCTAATCTCATGGCTATTTATTTTGTTCCTCAAACAGAGATTGGAGTTTCTTGGCGATTCTGTACTGGATTTTCTAATCACCCGTCACCTTTTTAACACCTACGAACAAACTGGGCCTGGAGAGATGACCGATCTTCGTTCTGCATGTGTGAATAATGAAAATTTCGCGCAAGTTGCAGTGAAAAATAATCTGCACACCCACCTTCAACGTTGTGCTACGGTTCTTGAGACTCAAATAAACGAGTATCTGATGTCCTTTACAAAGCCAGATGAGACTGGTAGATCAATCCCTTCAATACAGGGCCCTAAGGTAAAAACGTACTTGCTTGACCATTTAAAGTTCAGAAAGAGAACAAATAGGTTGACATACTTTTCCTGTTTTGGTTTAGGCTCTTGGAGACTTGGTGGAGAGTATCGCTGGAGCGTTGTTGATCGATACAAGGTTAGATCTCGATCAAGTGTGGAGAGTCTTTGAGCCGTTGCTTTCTCCACTTGTAACTCCAGATAAACTTCAGCTTCCTCCGTACCGGGAGCTCCATGAGCTTTGCGACTCTCTTGGGTATTTCTTCCGAGTGAAATGTTCTAATGATGGTGTTAAGGCACAAGCTACGATCCAGTTGCAGCTGGACGATGTTCTTCTAACTGGAGATGGATCTGAACAGACAAATAAACTGGCTTTGGGTAAAGCAGCTTCACATCTGCTTACGCAACTTGAGGTGTATATATATATATATATGTTCTGATGTTTCGACTTGCTTGTGTATTTAATGGTTTAATTTGCTGAAACTTGCTTTGGTTCTTCAGAAGAGAAACATTTCACGTAAGAGTTCGATCGGAGATAATCAAAGTTCCATGGATGTCAATCTTGCGTGCAATCATAGTGGCGGAGAAACTTCTGTTCCAGATTCTAGCGAAATCCAAAGTATAGTGATTCCAGGTGAGAGTTGCATACACTGTTTTCTACTTTAACAGATTCTTCTTTTTTCGTCTTCAGTTTCTTCATTTCTTGATTTAATGATTTTCAGTTATTGGACCTATAAACATGAAGAAAGGGGGGCCTCGTGGAACTCTACATGAGTTCTGCAAGAAGCATCTCTGGCCAATGCCTACTTTTGAGACCTCCGTAGAGAAATCACGGTGAATTCATCATCACTTGTGTCTTCTTCTGGTTAGGTGTTTTCTCTGCCGATCTTAAACTGATAATTTTCTTGTGTCTGCACAGAAATCCTTTTGAATTCACAGATGGAGATGAGAAGCGAACTAGCTTCAGCAGTTTCATATCAACCATAACGCTAAGGATACCCAATCGTGAGGCTGTGATGTACGCCGGAGAAGCTAGGCCCGACAAGAAGAGTTCCTTCGACTCTGCAGTCGTGGAACTGCTCTATGAGCTCGAGCGCCGCAAGATACTCACCATACAAAAGTATACTGATTTTGGCTGTTAACAAGTTACTACTGATTCACATTAAGTAAAAAGCTTACTCATCAGGAAATGTCTAGTGTGTCGACTAGTTCCGGATTGTTCTGTATGTAAACCTCTAATGTATCTGTTAATTGTTATGCCTTAATGATAAGCTCGTAGATGTTACTACAGTTGAAGCTACTAACACGTTTAAGCATCTCGAAACCTTTCCGGGATCCGAGAAACTCTATACGTTTGAAAACAGTCTTGCCATCTTTCATCACCGAGTTTGCTGCTCGGAGCTTTTCACTGTGCCTTGAGTTGGTGTGGATTGCCGCTTTGATTTCCTCCTCGGACATGTTTTCCTGCGACAGTACATAAAAACATTAACTACTTTGAAAATTGGTTTCGACAACGCGATCATGACATATATGAGGACATTGTTACCTGATAGAACGCATAGATGTGTTGGAGAATCTGCTGACATGTAAAACCGGTTTCACTGAAATACGACCTGGAAGAAGGTCCCATCTCACCATAGCAATCGACTGGAAGAAGTAACGTAATAAAATGGTTTTTGTATACCAATTTCGTTCTCTCACTGTCATGACATAACAACAAAAACAACATAAGCTTTAATATACCTAAAAGGGTAGCTTGCATATCAAGTTAAATACAGAGATGAAGAATAACATGGGAACCTTTCAGTAAGAAGTCTCATAGAGCGAGTGAATGTTTCATTGGTTTTCGCATCAAAGAAGACAGATAAGGACTTTCTTTCGTTATCTTCGTTGTTGCTGAAACTATCTATGATAACACTAGCAGTTGAGGTTGGTTCAGATATTGTCCAGCAAATAGAATCTAGAAGGCTGCTCAGATTTAGCGGCTGGATCAGCGTCTTTCCGATCTGTTTGAAGAACAAAGAAGATAGAATACGGTTTAGCGATAGCTCGGTTTCCGAAGATGAAATATATAGAAAGAGAATGCAATAATAATGCCTTTGCGTGGCGATTTGTGACAGCCTTTTTGGCGGATTCCACAATTTTCTGTCTTTCTTTTTGTGTTGTAGTCCTGTTTGCTAACATAGAGTCATTTTCAAGAACACATTCCGTGTGGGATTCCTGTAAGAACGCAACAACGTAAGATTAGAGGGCTAGAGACTTCAAGATACTTCTCCAAACAGGTAAACACAACTAGAAGATACCTTCCCCAATTTCTCAAGCATTTTCCTAAGATCTCTTGCCAAATCAGCTGACATCCGAACTAGAGTTTGCATTGGTTTCTCTTCCAAACTCTTCTGAAACCAGAGAGGCTGAACAGGCGACCATTTTATATAAGCAAACAAAGGATAATATGCCACAATATTTAACAAGTTGGCCAAACGAGTTCTCAATTAGCTTACTGTAACAAGGTTGTTCGAGTGACCTAGATATCTTAGAGCAGAACCAGCTTCACATACAACATGACTTGCATTACATCCAATGAACCATTGATTCATAAGCTTGGCACCTCTTTCAAGAGTTACCTGTGAAACCTGCAAGGCTTGGAATGTAGCCGTTGATCATCCACAGGCATTGCTACTTGCTACAATCGTTTTAAGTCTCGTAGTCATAGGGTGTTGAGGAGTGAGGACTAACCCGGCATCTTACTTCCTCCGAAATATCGGGATCGATAAAAACCGAACATCCTGAGAAAGCCAAGTCCTTGCTTCCTGTGAACTCTGTTCCTTGCATGCTTCTACGTAGTTTTTCAACTGCGTATACCGATTTTGACCCATCCGCATTCGCTTTAGTGTCTCCCGGATTTTTGACGGCGTAGAAAGACTCACTCAACTTAACTGCAGCCAGATCACAACTAGTATGGTAAACCTCATGATAAAGAATCAACAAACTCGGTTACATATTGACATACTCACCGTTTCTACGGACACTGTCCACAAACCACCCAAGAGTAACAATATGCAAACTCTCTCTTCTCCCATGTTTCAAGGCATGCTCAAACTTGCGACCATCATAGCTGTAAACTCCTTTTTTTAATGTTAAGGAACTAACACAAAACTAAATAAATGTTCATGTTTATAATTTCAAATGATAACTCAAACTTCTATAGTAACATAAAGTGAAAAAGGATATCTGAACAACCAAATGTGTACACAGAGAATTCAAAAGAGAACTGTATTCACCACCAAGTCTCTCTGTAGCTTCCTTAACCTGTTTCCTTGCTTCTACATATATACAACAACTGATACTCAATTCAAAAAATTAGCTCAGATTTCATCGATTCATTTTGGAAATTGGATTCAAATTCCGGTTCTAGCTAGGTAGCAAATAGTTGAATTATCGAGGTATTGATTTATAGAGGTTTTACTATCGTACCTTTAGAGAGACCAGTTACGCAAATGATTAGACCGGAGAAAGGTCCGTCCGATTGAACCGGTGGTTGGAACCGGGATGAGGAAGTAGTGGCCGGAGAAAAAGGCTCCGATATGCGACTGCCACGTGGTGAGGGCGTGAACTCCACCCGCAGCTTTGAACACCTCTTGGTATCGATCACTTGTGCTCTTTTAACGCCTTCCATTTTTGTTGGACTTTTTTGAGTAGAAATTTGCAGAATCGAAGAAACAAGTTTGAGACGTGGACTTCAAGGAAGAAAAAGAAACTAAATAAAATATAATTGTTATAAAAGAAGAATCTTAAAGATTATGAGTATCTGCAGAATATATAGTAGAGGTGAGCATGATCGGTTTATGTTAGGAAAGTAATCTTTCTTTTTTTTTCCTTTGTCAACTAGGAAAGTCATCTTTCGTCATTACAATCCAACGTCTTCGTTGATATTTTGTATATTACCACAGTTTTTTTTGTCTATTCCCTTTATTTAAAATTTTAAATATAGAAACTTTAAAATAATTTTTTTTTGAAGAAAATAAATGATCATTATAAAAATTAGAGAAATCACATATTTACATAAATTTTGATTCAAACATATACAATAGTTCATATCCGAAAATATATTCATACCCATACTCAAATGTCAAATCTTTTGATACCCAACAAATCAAGAATTTAATCCCCGTATAACCTCTAGTGATAATAATAATAAAAAATCCTCTAGTGATAGAAAAATATATATTTTTAATTCGAAAATAAATCATATGAATCGTATTGACATGCATCATGCATACTCTAATCCGGTTACCCGGATCAACAATAATGTCAATATCGATCATATTGCACCTCTGTATTTGGCAGCTTCTGTTTTTTAACTATGATAACGTCAAGTCTATCGAACAAGATTAGTATTGGCAACGACTGTTCAAATTGACTTTTTTCTTTGATAGTGATCATTCGTTATTAATTTACTCACTTACATTAGAAAGTATATATCTTTACGTATTTATTGTCTTAAAATTGTGAATTATCTAGACAACAACAAAAAGACGTTTAATGCTAGAAACAAGAGTTAATTATATGAAAAAAATTATAGTAACAAGAAGTTTTTTATGTTCAAATCAAAAGAAACAAGGCGTTATTTATAGAATATAAAATGATAAATTTTAATATAAAGTAATATATATATATATATATATATGTATGCCGGCGTTAATACGTGAGTTAAAACAATAAATACATTTTAATGATTTTTTTAAAACGAATTTGAAATTCACTATATCTATTTCTAATATAATTTAACTATTTGTATCATCATAATAAACTATATTTTAATTTTTACATATTTTATCTTAAATAGTTACAAATTTATATTAAAAACAATCTATGCATATTTTAGTTTATGTCATAATAAGAATTATACTATTTGAAAATTAACAAAAATAATTGTTAAGAAAAAGGACAACTACTAAATATCTTATTATATAAAGTTGGGTTTTTGAAATTAGCCATTAACAAGATCATGACACGTGTCAAGTATATTGATGAGATGTTGTCATGTGTCAAAAATTATTAATTTTCAAAACAGTTAATTAAGATAATAATATTATCTTATTATATAAAATTGGGTTTTCGAAATTAGCCATTAACAGGATCATGACATGTGTCAAGTATACCGATAAAATGTTGACATGTGTCAAAAATTATTATTTTTCAAAACAGTTAATTAAGATAATAACATTAAATCTATATAAAATTTATATGTTTATATCTAAAAAGAAATTTCATAAATCAAAAAGAAAAATTAACAAAACTAATATATTTTTCATTATATGCTAATTATATTGTACGTGTTTTCTCAATTAGATTTTGACATGTATAAACAAAAAAATAATTCATTAAACATGTATATTATTATTAATCAATAAATAGGGAATAACAAATCTAAAAGATATAACATAAGTTATGTCAAAAGAATTATTATTTTTGAAACGTAATAGAATTGCTAATTAAGAAAATAACATTATTATATTTACATAAATTTACATATTTATATCGAAAGCCTAGATATTTGATTTTTGCTGATATAATTTTGCCAATCTATTGTGGGTCTTTGATTCGTGCAGGTTCTTCAATGGAAGCTATTATATGCAATGAAATGGAATCAAAGTATATAAAACCCGCTAAATTAATCGAGGATGAAGACACTGATGGAGGTTCCAAAAGTGATTCTACAGTCAGTAGCGTTATAAGTTTCGAAGATTAGTCGATGATTAATGTTTCTGGTCAAAATCTAGAGTATTCTCTTCTGGATAATGTCAATGATTCCGATACTGAAACAAAAGCTACTTGATCGAGTAATTGAGAAACAATTTTGAAATTTGGGAAGTTAGAACGGTAAACTGTTTTAAAATTGGTTTCAAACCGGATTTATGTGGTTTTTTTATCGGAGTTGATTCATAAACCGTTTAAACCCAGATATATAGAGAAATATATGAGAACTTTTGATTCGGGAAGAAATAAGTTGAGAACTTATGATTCGAGAAGATTTAAGACGAGGTCATAGTTCTAAGTAGTTTTGATACAATGCGATACTTATGTGGAGTAAACATGTCATCCATCCTTTAACGTGATTATGACATATGTCATGATTATAATTTTCAATTTTTTTTATTATGTTATATGAACTTTTTTTCAATTTCTCAATACAAAAATTTTATTGGGTTGGTAATAAAATCATTGTACTCGAGTAGATAATTTTCACCAGTTGTTCATTTAGAATATCTTTGGAGTAAAAAATTCATGGCTAAAAAAATTATGTCACAAAACAATTTTAGTAATTATAAGAACTATAATTATGCCAAAATGAAAGTAAAGCAACATAAAATTTGTTTAAATTGTTTAAAAGACATTATAGGTGGTGATAAAGAGCATACTTTAACAATAAAATAATTTTGGGTGTAAGAGCATATTTTTAACGGTAGAACATACAGTAAAATTGAACGTGGTTATTAATTATATGTTGTTTTGATGAATTTTTTGCATGTAAAATATTTTGTAATAAGTTGTGAAATGTTCTTGAAATTTGACATTAATAATATTTGTAATGATGAGTATTTGACAAAATTT
Source organism: Camelina sativa (assembly GCF_030686135.1). Classification (NCBI taxonomy): domain Eukaryota; kingdom Viridiplantae; phylum Streptophyta; class Magnoliopsida; order Brassicales; family Brassicaceae; genus Camelina; species Camelina sativa. Next base: position 12,093,602 of record NC_141885.1, read on the forward strand.
TTGGTGGGATAAAATTTAGCTTTAGATTATTGTAATAATTATTATAATATATTTTAAATATAAAAATAGAAATAAGTGTATGAAGGTAAATATAAATATGATTTTTCCTCTAACTAAAATTATTTATATATTTACTTCAGGAAATAAAATTTCTTTTTATATTTTTAAAAAATTATTTAGGGTTTAAGATTTATTTTCTTCAACAATTTTAAAATCCGCACATCGTGCGGACCCTTATCTAGTTTTTTAGAAAACCAACATTGGCTAAAATACTTATATATATATCGTTGTCCTACGTAATAATTTACCTCATGTCAAAAAAGTTAAATATATATATATATATATCCATAATACGTTAACATATGCTTTGAGTTACGTAAAACACACACATATAAATATATAGATTAGCTTGGTCTCATGATAAAAATGTTGAAAATATGAGATCGTTTCTACAATTTTTGTGTAGTTTTATTTTATAATATGAAACATCATCATAAGAATAATACAACCTCATAAGAAAAAAAAACAATAGCTTTACCAATATGACAAAGTTGAAGAAATTACATTGTTAGGTGAAAAAATATTAGATAGTTTAGTTGTTGGATAGAGATGAGTCTTTATAATCCTTTTTCTTTTAGGAATAGTAATTTACTATTAATTATTCTATGAATTAATTGTATATCCTTAATCCATTTTCTCTTTTTAAGAATAAAAGTAATCCGTTTCCTTGTAGAAATAGTAATTTAATTAAAATTACTAGCTAATCTTATAATTTTTTTTTGATCTATATAGTTATTTTAAAAAGTTACAATTTTAAAATTTTTAAACACTTTTTTTTTGTTTTTTTTTGTCAACCATTGGGTCCAAAGGCCTTACCATTGACCATTGCACTAAGGTCACTTCACATATTTTTTGTTTTATACGTATTAAAATGAAAATTTATTAGAAATGCCCCTTTTGAGATACCTCTTTTCAAAAATATTCTTTTCTTGAATAATTTCATTTTTTCTCACTTTTACACCATTACAATGTGTTAAACTAATTTTTAGAATTTTTTAGGTTTAGATTTTATATTTTATATTTAGGGTAAAGTTTTGAGGGAGTAGGGTTTAGTGTTTCATGTTAAAGCTTAGAATTTAATCATTTTATACATAGAAAAGAGTATTTTTGAAATAGAACAACATGAAAAAGTATTTTTGAAAATTAATGTAGGAAAAGAATCAAAATAAACTTTTTACATGTTAAAGTTTATTACAAAACAAACTTATTATATACATATTAGAATTATTTTTTTCTATTTTTAAAATGTTTAAATTTATATTTTATAGTTATATTTTTAAAATATAAAACATTAAATGTCTTATATACATATTAGATTTAAATTTTAACGTTTCAAGAGTTTTTAATTTTATGTTTTTTTTGTTGGTTTTATAAGTATTAGAGTTATATTTTTTAAAACTTGTAGAAAATAATTATTTTCTCATAATTATCTTTATACTTTTAAAAAACTGTTAAAACTAAGTTTTTGTTTTCTACATAACAAAATCTCTAATCGTTAAAATTGACACATGTGACAATCTTGTGAGTTAATAACTTTGAAAACCAAACTGTATATAATAAGATGTATTTTTATAATAATTATAAATAAAAAGAATGAGATAAAAGTCTAAAAATATCAAGAAAAAGATTCCCACCAAAGGGAAAAAAAAAATTTGACAACACCACATGCTTCTAATCTTGTTTGGCAGTCCCATCCTTTCATTATTCAAAATTCATAATTTTTTTTCAAGCCCATTTAATCCAAATAGATTCAACACTCCCAATAAATTAACTTTTTTTTTTTAACATCTCCATTAACTCTCTTAGCAATCGAGTATTTTCACGAGCCACTATCCTACAATATACTGTAGTAACATTTTTGAGTCTTGTGTGTTATATAAAGAAAATATCCAAAATTTCGTTAATCAAAAATTAATCATAGTTTTATTTTATAGTTTTTGCAAGTCGTCGTTACTAATTTATCTTCTTTCTCCTCAAGCTAGAAATCAAATGGCCTATCTCCTACCTCATCAATTATCATTAATGTTTTCCTGAACCTCCATAAGATCGATTTTTTTTTTTTTTTTTTTTTTTTGCTGAGAAACTAGTTGTGGATGCAAAATATTACGTACACCCATCAAGAATTTCAAAAATAACATGTCCGCTCTGGTTGTCTTTCAGTTTCGATAATTTTCAAAATGATAATTGTGACTGTAGATGCAAAATATTACTCATCTTTTTTTTTTTTACTTCAATTACTCATCTTTTTTTTATTCTTAGTGTTTTGTTTTCTTTATATCAAAGGTTATTTGCCATGAGTGCAAGACATTCTAGGTGTGGGACTTTGAATCTACAACTTTTACTTCAGACTTCATACTAATGGTGTGCTGATTTGACAAACTTCGCTGGAAAGGGCAAAAACATGATAGATTGATTTATTGATGTACACATACAGTATTTGCATTTCACCTAACAAAAGCACAAGAGAATAAGAGATCAAGACTAAAGAATAGTGAACTACTTTGTGTATGCAAACAAAAAGAATAAAAAAAAAATTATATAACTTTATCTCTATGATTTACACATGCACGCAAACAAAAAGAATAAAAATAAATTTTTATTTTTTTATATAATTTTATGATTTAGGTTCTATCAACTTTATCTTTAATAGAACTGTTACTTTGTTTCATGTGTAATTTTTTTTTTTCAGCCTAAAGTTATATAAATTAGGGGCTCACTTGATCCGATTATATGTAAAAATATGTTTTAGTTCATGTAAATGATTAAAGCACTAATAACATATTTTGTAATTAGTTAGGTGATGACACCTTTTTCCCCAAGTTTGATTATTCCAAATGATAATATTTTTGCTTTAAATTATTTATATATTTGTTTCTCGAGTTTCCTGAAAATCACCATATTTTTGGTGGTTAGTATACTAATACTTTTTAAATTATAAATAAAAATGAAAATTTGATAACTTATGTATGTTAACAATTTTATTTAGCGTTTCTGTAATGTAATTCGAAAGATATACACACGACATAATGTTTTCAATTTGTTTTCTTCTAATTATGACCTAAATAAATAGAAACCTAAATAGAGTTAATCTTATTGCTTTTGACTGTACAAGTAGAATCATTAGTTGTTTCTTGTTTTAAATTAATAAAGGATATGATATGTTTTTCAAACCACAATTCATTCCATATGGAGTGAATGAAACAGCAGGAGACATGGCGAACAACCGTCCCCGACATGCAAGCTGGTCAAAATGATATGACAAAAATATCCGAAACAGGTTAAGCATACTAAACAGCGGAGGCCTGCCACTCTATAGACGAAGATGGAATCACTCGATAAATGATCTTTGTTTGAATTTTTTATAAAACAGTTTTGCATTCATATGTAACAAACGTTTTTTTTTTCTTTTAAATAGAATTAAACATTAATTCAAAAAAATATGTATATTCATCTCAAACCTCTTGCTTGAACTAAGCCCTCCTTGTAGCTCTAGTGAGATTGTTTTTGACGAGAACAGCTAGGTTCTTTAGAACTCTACATTTCTTGTCTTTAACGCTTTTAACTTGCTGCAAAATTTAGCCAGTCCTCCGAGAGTTTTTTTTGGGGTATAATATGAATATCCACCAAATCGTGTGGTTACATCATCAGATGAAGGAGATTATTTTGTGTTTACAGTACGCGGATTTGCAACGTGAAAATATAGACGTTTTCAATTTCCAAAGATTTGGTGCATTTCCAGTCAATAACAACCGCAAACACATCTCTATACTGTCAGCAGAATAGCTGAGCTATGTCAAGTTGTTACAATAAACATGAAGAGCCTTAAAATAATCCCGAAAAAACTCTTTTGAGAGGATTGGCTAGCTAATAATTGTTGCAGCAAGATAAAAAAGCTTTTGGAAGGCAAGAAAGCTAGGATTCTAAAGAACTAAAATGAGAGCTTAGTTCAAAGTGAGAGGTTTGAGAATTGAGACAAATCTTGTTTTGTTTGCTTAAAAAAATAAACAGCAAACAAGAAACAACTAACAATTCTACATATACAGCTGAAAGAAACCATTAAGATCAACTCTAGAAAAAACCCGCAGATAATAAAGACCACCCATCGTTATCATTATTATAGACTAACCGAAGCTAAAACTCATATACTTGGCAAAAGCCGAAAGAACAAATAAAACGAAGCTCAATGTATTAGTAGGCGCTGCGTCACTAAAAAAGTAACAACACAGACCCTTGTAGGATCGAGCTTGAACACCAATAAAGTCTATCTCAAAGCAAGACCAAACTAATCAACTGAAAAGCAAATAAAAGAACCAATTTAAACACACTTGGGGACAACAAATCAGATGAAGATTTCCACTTGATTGGGTATACAGGGGCCATTGCGACCGAACATTTCCCGGTTGGTTCATGGAAGTTGCGTTGGAGCCTAAGGTATCCGCCTTCTCCCCATCCTGGTCCCCATGAATTACGAATAAGCCGGTAGTCTCCTTCGTCTGATGATGTTCCATACCCCACGATTATCACATTATGGTCTCCCCCCAAATTACTACATGGTCCTTTATACACACCCTGAGAAAAAAAAACCAAGAAAATATGATCACAACTTCTTAATATTGGGTTTTAAAGATTAAAAAATCAAGCATTTTGGTGCCAGCAGTGTCAATTGAAATTACTGATGTGTAGTCGCTCATGTTTGCTGCTGATGTCATAACAGTAATAGGCTGATGAGCAACAGCTTTCTTCAAAGACATCTCATCATTTACTGGAACAACCTCACGACCATTAATGGTAACAACACGAGTGGCAGGCATCTGCATAATCAAAACAGAGATGAAAAAAAAGATTAGTTGAAATGCTAAAGACAAATGGTAGAATCAAGTTACCAAAATTGAGTTTAAAAATAAAAGATCATCATCTATGTTTGGTTTTTCACAAACCTCAATGGCCTTGCACGCTGCAGTATCATTGCCAGTGTAAGGATAAACTTCATCTGTTACTATACCATCGTTGCTAACAATGAAGTCAAAAGCCCATACTGCTCCACCTCCAATATATCCAAAGTTGTCGGTCCTGTCACAGTCAAGGAGTTCTTGTTCCGACAAAGATATCAATTCTCCGGTTGTGATCTGGTTTATACTTTCCACCGCTCCAGTCGCGGCAAACGCCCAACAGCCTCCTACATATTTATCAACCGCTAATTATATCTCAACCACAATGGCAATATAAAATCAAAATAATGCCAAGAAAAAATTAAAATCATACCACAGTCTCCTTGTGTTTTGACTCGTGGAACCACTGCTCCTCTCTTTCTCCAATCGACTTCATCAGGCAAAATATCTCCTTCTTTGTACTGATACCTCAACGCTACATCTGATACGCTCTTCTTGTCCATCTTTCCTCCTAAGTAAATAGATCGAAACTCATCAGCGGTCAGGTCTGAAAACTGGTTCAACCCACGTTGGCAACTGTGGTTCGGATCCGAGTTGTGTTCTTTAATGCGTTTCAAGTTGTCTTTGAAGACTATGAACCGTCTCTCCTTCTCTCCAAGACCGTTATAGTTCTTCCCATTCTCCACAAGCCAGTGCTCGAACATCTCCGCTTCATTCCGCTGTGAATTTGTTGCTGTTATGCCGCCGAAAGACAATGAAATTATTAACACCAAGAGGGTCAAAAAAGCTAGGTTTATAAAACTTATAGTCGTTGCTCTTCTGCTTTTCTCTTTCTTGTTTTTTTATGTTTCACTTGATATTTCTGGAACTGTTAAGTCAAAAGTATTTATAGAATGGGAAATTTTGGTCGTTGAGAGAAGTGGAAATATATAAAACAACCAGAGAAGTGGAGAGCGAGAGGTTGGATAGCATTTTCCTCGTATTCGCGTGCTCTAAGAGCATAATTAGCGGCAGAACGGATCACGTTGCTCAAAAAAAAAAAATTTAATATATAACTAATAAGAAATCGCGTGAAGAAAAGTTTCTTTCCCAAGTACTGCCGTTCTGCCGTTCGCGTGAAGAAATCGCGTGAATGAACCACTGATGTGATCATGGATGGGGCTAAGGAGGATGAGCTTGTAGCTGAGTTTGAAGCTGAGGAACATGTAGCTGAGCTTGAATCTGAGGAGCTTGTAGCTGAGGAACCATTGCTTGTACCTAAAGGACCAATGACTAGAGCAAAAGTTAAGAAGCTAAAAGATGCACTAAATGGGCTTATTCAAGAGCTTATGGTCAAAGAGAGCATTGGAAAATCTATTGGGGATGATACCTATCAAGTCCAGCCCACTTTGAACCTAATTCAAGTCCAAGAAAGTCCAAAATAATCACTTTATTTTGTGGTCAAAGAAGAGTGACGAAAATTGAGATACATGCACCTAGAGTCACTTTGGAGGAAGGAATACATGCACAAGAATTGGGTCTTCATTCAACCAACTATCTTAATTGTTTTTTTATTTTTAAGACTAGTTAATACTTGGCTTTGTTACCAAGTTTTCTTATCCTATATAAACTCATGTAAGATCATTGAAATAACAATCCAACTTTTTATCAAAACCTTTTCTTTTTGAGAGTGATTCTCTTCTGTTCTTTGTGAACAAAACCGATTGCTTGGTGTGATTCCAATAATCAAAACCGACTACTTGGTGTGATTTCGATAGTCAAAATCCCGATCTCTTTGGTGCGAGGCTGAGAGATCCGATCTATTTGGTGCGAGGCTGAAAGATCAAACCGGTATATCAAGAGTCTTTCCGCAACTCTTGTGCGACCATTCATTCCACCATCCTTATTCTTGAGGCTTCGTCGTCTTTAGAATCATGGTGTCTCTATCAACCAAATCGAAGGTGCCGAATCCTTGGGAGGATCATATCAAGTGGTATCAGAGCACACCCTTGAGTTTGGTATTATATCATTCTATCATCTTCTAACCGTTCATCTTCTTCCTATCATTTTCTATCTTTCAATCTTCTATCTATCATCTTTCTATCTTTCCATTTTCTTTATTTTCATCTTCTCATCTTTTCATCTTCTTTTTCTATTTATTTTATTTAAAAACAAAAAAGCAAAAGAAAAAAAAAAAACAAAAAAAAAGGAAAAAAAAGAGAGAAAAAAGGTTCTTTTCTATTCAAAAAAAAAAACAAAACAATTCTGTTCTTTTCAAAAAAAAAAAAAAATCTACTCCTATTAATCGGTTCTATTTTATCTTTTGGTATCTCGCTGAGTTTGATTCTGTTCGACTGTTTTGGAAAAACATTGGGTTTGATTGGTTTCTGTTCTATTAGAACCTTTGAGAGTCACTAGAACACACTTTGAGAGTTGAGAGTAAACACTTGTGAGTGAAACACTTGAGAGTAAACACTTGTGAGGATTTTGTTTTTGTGAGTTTGTTCATCTTGCAGGTTTCTTCAAATATGGCTGACGGAGAAAATAACAACCATGAAGTAGAACAACCCGGGAGATTTCAAAATATTCAGATGGAAGCATTGTTGGGAGAAATGCGGAGGATGATGAGGGTTGAGATGAATGCAGTCTATGAGAGGTTGGACGAAGTTCAAGCAGAAGCACAACAAAGGCAACCACAAAACTTGCCTAATCAACATAGGAGAGTAGGAGAGGAGTTAAGAATGCGAAGAGATGTAGCAGCTGAAGATTACTACAGTCGTAGTGGAAACTCATCTCAAGGAGGCCGAAGGAGACCTAGACGTGTGCGAGAAGGTAGAGAAAGAAATGATGATAACATTGGAGGGCTGAAGTTTAAAATTCCACCATTTATTGGGAAGAATGATCCAGATGTCTACTTGGAGTGGGAGAAGAAGGTAGAACAAGTTTTCAATTTTCAACACTATTCTAAGATCAATAAGGTGCGAATGGCGGCTGTTGAGTTTAGTGAGTATGCGCTTAGCTGGTGGGATCAGTTGGTGACTTCACGAAGACGTAATGGCGAATATCCAATTGAGACTTGGGCTGAGATGAAGGCTATCATGAGGAGAAGTTTTGTTCCGGGCCATTACCACCGCGATCTGCATCAAAAGCTAAGGAGACTTACTCAGGGAAGTCGAAGTGTGGAGGATTACTATCAAGAGATGGAGATTCTTTTGATAAGAGCTGATGTGGTTGAGGACCGAGAAGCTACTATGGCTAGATTCATGAGTGGGTTGAACCGAGATGTCCAAGATAGGCTTTAGATGGAGCATTACGTGGAGCTTGAAGAGATGTTACATAAAGCAATCTTGGTGGAAAAGCAACTCAAGAGAAGAAGTTCTACGCAGATAACTTATGGTGCTGGTTCATCTAACCCAAAAACAAGTTACCAGAAGGAAGAAAAGCCAGTTGTTATTCCAAAGGCTGAAGCGAAGCCAATTGTTGCCAATCAAGTTACCAAGGACAAAGCTGAGGCTACCAGAACCCGAGCTCGTGATGTGACGTGTTATAAGTGTCATGGAAGAGGACACTATGCGCATGAATGTTCCAACAGAAGAACCATGATTCTCTTGGAGAATGGAGAGTTTGAATCAGAAAATGAAGAGGTGGTTTCGGATTCACTAGAAGAACTTGAAGAAATTCCAGCAAAGGGTGAGATATTGGTGGCAAGGAGATCACTTAGTGTTCAAACTGTGATTGTGGAACATGAGCAAAGGGAGAATCTATTTCATACAAGGTGCCATGTCCGAGATAAGGTATGTTGTCTCATAATTGATGGCGGGAGTTGTACTAATGTGGCGAGTGAAACAATGGTCAAGAAGCTTGGGCTAACTACGGAGAAACACCCGAAGCCATATAAGCTGCAATGGCTTAATGATGATGGTGAGATGAAGGTTAGTATCCAAGTAAAGGTTCCTATTGTCATTGGGAAATATGAGGATGAGGTTTTGTGCGATGTTCTACCTATGGAGGCAAGTCATATTCTTTTGGGAAGACCATGGCAATCTGACCGGAGAACAAGCCATGATGGTTTCACCAATCGTTATTCTTTTGAGTTCAAAGGCAAGAAGATCATTTTAGTTCCGTTGACACCTCATGAAGTTTATCAAGATCAGTTGATTCTCAAGAAGAGGAAAGAAACAAACACCATGAGCAACCCCACAAACACAATTCACCAAAAAGAGAACGAGAGTTTGAGAAAAACCAAGTCAAAGGCCTGTGAGAGAAAACCTGTGAGGCATTCAAATTTCTTTGTGAGAAAAGGAGAGGTTAAGAGAGCTTTATTTTCAAAACAATATTTGATCATGTTTGTTTTCAAAGAAACTCTCATGAATTTTTCTGACCTTGCACCGGTGTTACCGAGTGAGATAACCTTTCTTTTGCAGGATTTTGAGGACGTATTCCCGGAGGACAATCCAAAAGGTTTACCACCTATCCGTGGTATTGAACACCAAATAGACTTTGTTCCTGGTGCATCACTTCCAAACAGACCAGCTTATAGGACTAATCCCGTGGAGACATTGGAGCTGCAAAGACAAGTTAATGAGCTCATGGAGAAAGGACATATTAGAGAGAGCATGAGCCCATGTGCAGTCCCAGTCCTGCTTGTGCCCAAAAAGGATGGAAGTTGGCGCATGTGTGTTGATTGTAGAGCTATCAACAACATCACGGTAAAGTATCGTCATCCTATTCCTGGGCTTGATGATATGCTAGATGAACTGCATGGTTCTTGTGTCTTTTCTAAGATAGATCTCAAAAGTGGATATCACAAAATACGCATGAAAGAGGGTGATGAATGGAAAACTGCTTTCAAAACTAAGCATGGGTTGTATGAGTGGTTGGTTATGCCTTTTGGGCTAACAAATGCACCCATCACTTTTATGAGATTAATGAACCATGTTTTGAGAAAGTTCACTGGAATCTTTGTTGTAGTTTACTTTGATGATATCTTAGTCTATAGCAAGAATCTGGAAGAACATGTTCAGCATCTAGAAGCGGTTCTTACAACTCTTAGAGAGGAGAAGTTGTTTGCCAATCTTAAGAAATGCACTTTTTATACGGATAGCCTTGTCTTTCTAGGTTTTGTTGTTAGTGCAGATGGCATTAAGGTTGATGAGGAGAAAGTTAAAGCTATAAGAGACTGGCCAAGTCCTAAGACTGTTGGAGAAGTAAGAAGCTTTCATGGACTAGCTGGATTCTATAGGCGTTTTGTGAAGGACTTTAGCACTATAACTGCACCACTTACAGAAGTCATCAAGAAGGATGTTGGATTCAAATGGGAGAAAGCACAAGAAGAAGCGTTCCAAGCCTTGAAAGAGAAACTTACAAACGCCCCACTCTTAACTCTGCCTAATTTCCTTAAAACCTTTGAAATTGAGTGTGATGCTTCTGGTGTAGGTATTGGAGCTGTTCTGATGCAAGACAAGAAACCCATTGCATATTTCAGTGAGAAGCTTGGAGGAGCAACCTTGAACTATCCCACATACGACAAAGAGCTATACGCGTTGGTTCGAGCGCTGCAAACATGGCAACACTACCTATGGCCCAAAGAGTTTGTGATTCACACTGATCATGAGTCCCTCAAACATTTGAAGGGTCAGCAAAAGCTCAACAAACGGCATGCCAGGTGGGTGGAGTTCATAGAAACGTTTCCCTATGTCATCAAGTATAAGCAAGGTAAGGAAAATGTTGTTGCTGATGCCTTGTCCCGAAGGTATGCTCTAATCTCTACTCTTGATGTTAAACTGATGGGATTCGAACAAGTTAAAGAGATGTATGAGAAGAATCCTGACTTTAAGGATGTGTACAAAGCTAGTGAAAAGTTTGCTGCAGGCAAATACTATAGGCATGATGGGTTCCTTTTCTACGACAATCGTTTTTGTGTGCCTAATTGTTCTCTTCGAGAATTGCTTGTTAGGGAAGCGCATGGAGGAGGATTGATGGGTCATTTCGGAATAGCAAAAACGCTTAAGGTGATGCAAGATCATTTTCATTGGCCGAACATGAAGAGAGACGTCGAAAGAATATGTGGAAGGTGTGTCACTTGCAAACAATCTAAGTCAAAGGTACAGCCCAACAGTTTGTACACTCCCTTGCCTATTCCTACTCAGCCTTGGCATGATATTTCTATGGATTTTGTGCTTGGTTTGCCTAGAACTAGAACTGGTAAAGATTCAGTTTTTGTGGTTATTGATCGATTTTCAAAAATGGCGCATTTCATACCTTGTCACAAAACTGATAATGCTTTGCATGTTGCTGAGTTGTTCTTCAAGGAAATTGTTTGTTTGCATAGAGTGCCTAAGTCAATTGTTTCTGATAGGGATACAAAGTTTTTGAGTTACTTCTGGAAAACACTTTGGTCTAAACTAGGGACTAAGTTACTATTCTCCACTACTTGTCATCCACAAACTGATGGTCAAACTGAAGTAGTTAATAGAACTTTGTCTACTCTTGCGAGCTTTGATCAAAAAGAACATTAAAACTTGGGAAGAATGTTTACCACATGTTGAGTTTGCATACAATCAATCAGTTCATTCTTCAACTAAGTTTTCTCCATTCCAAATTGTTTATGGCTTTAATCCTTTATCTCCATTGGATCTAATCCCTCTACCTTTGAGTGAAAGAGCTAGCTTGGATGAGAAAAAGAAAGCTGACCTTGTCAAACAGATCCATGAGAAAGCTAGAATAAACATTGAGAAGAAGACAAAGCAGTATGCAAAACAAGCAAACAAAGGAAGGCGCAAGATGGTTTTCAAACCAGGAGACCAAGTGTGGGTTCACTTGAGAAAAGAACGGTTTCCAGCTGAAAGGAAGTCAAAACTGATGCCTAGAATCGATGGGCCCTTTGAGATCACAAGAAAGATTAATGACAATGCTTACCAACTTGATCTTCAAGGTAAGTACAATGTGAATTCAAGCTTTAATGTTTCTGATTTGGTTCCTTTTGTGGCAGATGATCCAGATTTGAGGTCAAATCCTTTTCAAGAGGAGGGGGATGATGTGATCATGGATGGGGCTAAGGAGGATGAGCTTGTAGCTGAGTTTGAAGCTGAGGAACATGTAGCTGAGCTTGAACCTGAGGAGCTTGTAGCTGAGGAACCATTGCTTGTACCTGAAGGACCAATGACTAGAGCAAAAGCTAAGAAGCTAAATGATGCACTAAATGGGCTTATTCAAGAGCTTATGGTCAAAGAGAGCATTGGAAAATCTATTGGGGATGATACCTATCAAGTCCAGCCCACTTTGAACCTAATTCAAGTCCAAGAAAGCCCAAAATAATCACTTTATTTTGTGGTCAAAGAAGAGTGACGAAAATTGAGATACATGCACCTAGAGTCACTTTGGAGGAAGGAATACATGCACAAGAATTGGGTCTTCATTCAACCAACTATCTTAATTGTTTTTTTATTTTTAAGACTAGTTAATACTTGGCTTTGTTACCAAGTTTTCTTATCCTATATAAACTCATGTAAGATCATTGAAATAACAATCCAACTTTTTATCAAAACCTTTTCTTTTTGAGAGTGATTCTCTTCTGTTCTTTGTGAACAAAACCGATTGCTTGGTGTGATTCCAATAATCAAAACCGACTACTTGGTGTGATTTCGATAGTCAAAATCCCGATCTCTTTGGTGCGAGGCTGAGAGATCCGATCTATTTGGTGCGAGGCTGAAAGATCAAACCGGTATATCAAGAGTCTTTCCGCAACTCTTGTGCGACCATTCATTCCACCATCCTTATTCTTGAGGCTTCGTCGTCTTTAGAATCAAGGTGTCTCTATCAACCAACTCGAAGGTGCCGAATCCTTGGGAGGATCATATCAACCACAGTCTAAGGTGTCATCAATTATTATTATTAGAACGCATAATTAAAGAAAAAAATCTAAATATTGTTTCTCAATTAATTGGCACGTAAAAACCCCCATACATCACATTAGGTTATCCCCAACAGAGGTTTTAATGTAGGGTATTAAGGGAAAAGAGATAAAAAAATAAATCAGAAAATGGAAAAAAATTGAAGAGCTCCTCTTATATAGTAACCTCAATTTCACATAAGAGACTGTGATGTGTCGCTCAATCGTTGGTTCCGTTTAATCCAGAGCAATTTTTTGGGCCCGATTGTGTTCTTTTTCTTCCTCTCCCTCTCTCTCTATGTTGCGAATCTCTCAATCAGATGAGATGAGATCGGTTGGAATCGTAGGAGATTGGAATCGGAGGAAGAGATTGAATCGATTCTGAATTGGCAGTTATTTAACTACCACCGGAGGAAATATACAAGATACAAAGAGAAGATGGGTGCTCCGTTAGTGTGCGACGGGCATTCTCGTCCCGTCGTCGATGTGGCTTATAGTCCGATGACTCCAGATGGATTCTTTCTCATTAGCGCAAGCAAAGGTATGATCAAGCCGTTTCTACATTGGCTGTTTCAAGATGAGGTTCTCTTTCAAGCCGTTTCGAGACATCTTTCGAGAATCATTTTGACAAAAAAGGATCGGTTTTTAGCTCTTGGATGGTGTTTGCTTATCCGAAGTCTAGTCGAATGCGAGGATACTGGCGATCAAGGTTTTATGCATGGTGAGCATTATAAATTTATAATCATCCTTGTTACTAATTATTCAATAATGGTTATCTATCTCTCTTGAGGGAAATAAACTTTACTAACTATTCTTTGTTGACAGGAATTAGGGAGAAACTTTATATGTTTGTGGAGATTGTTTCATCTTTTATTTCACTTTTCTTCTAAAATGGCATCTTCTTCACACAATAATGTTGATGACACCATTGATGAATGCTTAAATCAAGTTTGTGACCAAATTTCCAATCAAGTTTGACAATCTCTTCTCACTCCACCTGTTCACCATCAACAACCACCCAAACCAATTTGGTTTGATTGAGAATAATTGGGCAAAATTTGGAGAATACAATTAAGCATTTCTTTTTTTTAATGAATTTTACATCTCTTTTATTATGTTTTAATGTTTCCTATGTTTAAAATTTTATGAAATACAATAATTTTATATACTATATCTCAAATACAATAATTTCGTATTCATATTTAAACTTTTAATTAACAAACCCAAAGTTCTTAATCATCTCAAACTACAAAATATATGAATAAACAATTTAAGAGCCTCTAAAATATATCTCCATTGGGGTTGCTCTTAATGAATAACATTATTAGAGCATTTGAGTGGTGATAGACTCCCACAATCTCTCAACTATAATATTTTTTATTAATTATTTAATTTAGTTCTTTATTTAAAAAATTTTTTAAAAAAATTTCTATTAATTATATGTTGCTATGTGGATATATTAATTATATTAAGTCTCATTTGAGAATCGATTCCACTCCGCTTCATTCTGATGCCACTCTTTTGCTGTGACGACGCCGAGAGACAAGGAAATTAGTAACATTGAGAAGGTCAAAAGTGCTATGGTTATGTAAATTAGTAACATTTTGGTCGTTGAGAGAAGTGGGAGAGAAAATGTAAAAAGATAGTGGGATAGATATGTTTCTTTGTACCTGGGTGGCATCATATTTTATAATACTAGATCTATACTATTTATGAGAACTGAGAAGTATTATTTTAAAATATATTGTTTTTTTTTGTTTAGGCGTTATTACAAGAAAACGACATGATAACCCATGTGATACATCAGAAAATTAATGATTACAAAACTTGGTAACTATGTACTTATAACATTGTATAGTCTATTTTTTTTGTGCACAATTATATTGATCTAATATTTACGATAGTTCCAATGGAAAAAATGTTTAATAATGTCCAAATTATATTAACTTTTGCTTTTAACATAAATCTTTTTTATCAAATAAAAGTGGTTCCATAGTTAAGTGTGGTGATATAATAATTAACGAGATTCAAGTCTACGAAGAAAGCAATGTACTTATGTACCCGTGAAAGTAAATATATCATTTGCTGTCTATAAAGTTCCGTTTAGAAAGAAGGAAATATGTTTAATTTTCTTTATTTGTTTTAAAAAATACGTTAGAATGGTTTTGTGTATCATGTAAAAATTTGATAATATATTATTGATTTACCGTGTTGAAAAAAAAAATTTAACTAGATTACGTATCCATTTTAAAAATAATTAATAATCTTCCGCATCCGCTATATTTTCAGTTTATTGTTTGCAGTTTCTTTTCTCCACATTAAATTTTATTCATATTCAGAGTTCTTCTTAAAAAAAATTTTCACTCCAAATTCATAAAGAAACTCTTAAAATTGACGAACCACAAAGATGGTTTTCACCGAAAATTCAATCCATGATGCATGCTTTATATCTATTTTTTTTGTCAACCATTGGACCACAACTGGTCGGCTCATTAGCCAAATCCCTACATTCGTAGGAAGCGGAACTCGATCCCTGGTGTGATGGTGTCTTCGACAATTAGACTTACCTCCTACCACTGCACTAATGTCACTTCACCCGCTTCATATCTATTATCCAAATTTATTCTTGAATCATTCCATCCACAACCATATATATTTGGTTTCGACTTCAGAGAGTCATGTTGCAGAGCCACTCCCTGAAACCTTAAAGATGGACCAGAAGCCTTGTCATAGTTGGTATAGTAACCACACAAAAAAAACACTCAGGCTTTGTAGATATGCTATTCTCTCTTCCATAATTATGCCATTATTTTGTCTATTTGTAGCCATTTATATCTCTTGTACAACGTTTTTTCAGTGTTTACAATTGTGTTATTGTCGGTCTCCGATTGCGTCTCATCTTCTTCTTCCTATAACCAATCATTGATCATTGGCTCAAGAATGAAAGCGTCGTTTTCAGCAGTTGTTATTTCCCTCCATCAAATGGTATGGAGATGTAATTTGGATTTTTGATTCTGGCATCATTGGGGATTGGATTGGCAATACATGCGAATTTAAGAGATGTTTATTGCAGACATCGGTTCATAGGACCGGTTTGAGAAAGTGGCTAAGGATATGGTGGAAAGAGATCATGTTGTTTTTTCTTTTACTAATATTCCTCGACAATTTCCTATGTGTAGAGATGTTTTGTTGGGATGTGATGTAACAGATGGATCGAAACCATTGATCGTTTTAAAATTTATTAGAATTTTGTGACACTCCGGTTTCAGGGACTTATGGAGAGATTTAAACGAATTACTTGGTCACCTATGTTACCAAAGTGCACTTATTTTTTCGGTCAAAGGTCCTGAAAGAACTCCAAAGTTAAGCATGCTTGAGCTGGAGTAGTTTCAGGATGAGTGACCTTCCGATAAGTTATTTTCGGAACTGTGCGAGTGAGGACAAAGCATGGGGAAAGATCATCTGGTGATTTGTAGGGATAGAAAACAAGTCTTTAAAGCCTCCTTATAGTAGGATTTTCACCTAGAGTATCAATTCCTTATGCAGTTGTAGTACAAAGGGTTATAAATCCAAATGGTTGTTATGCTAGCAGATAAGATATGATCAGAAGCAAGCAAGTCACAAGCAATAATTGGGATTTAATCTAACAATCCAAAAATAATCAAAAGAAAATAAAAGGCAAGAACCACACGACCTAAGTACTCGATGCAAGCATTCGAGTACAGGGTCGGGTGGAGTGATCGGATAAAGAAGAAAAGTATGAACAATTTGAAGGTGTACACGAAGCTGGTGATCGAGTACCAGTTTGGGTAAGGAGTCGAGTTATAAATAAAAACGTAAACAATCAAGATGCGAAAGCTCCTAAGGATGGGGTAATCGACTCCTAAGTGTTCCTGACCAATATGAGATGTCCTACATGCCTCAAGAAAATATTTTCTAGACAATGAATCTCTTAAATCTTGCTAAAACACTCTCGTCATAGAAACAATCAACCTTGGTGACTACCCTACCTAACTCTCGTTGGACAAACATGACCAAGATAGGCATTACAAACCGATTCATTATTGTCAATAAACTCCTTACACATCTAGTCTCTTAGGCTAAGTGAGTAAATCTCTAGCATTGATTGATTCATTCAAGCATTTCAACAACATCTCTCGATGGCGAAACACCCTAGATCTACTCTCAACCTCTCGGTTTGAAAATAGTATTAAGAACATCAACCTAGAAGGAAATTTATATAAAATAAACATTCTAACTGATCAAGAACACTTATTTGTCTATCCCATCCCTAGAAACTTTATTTCACTACTCACATCTCATGGAAAGAAACACAAAAACACAGATAAACGAAAGTTGCATTGTATTGAAAATAGAGTAAGAATGCACAAATGCAAGAATGCAGCACCCGAAATGGCCTAAATGCAAATTCCTTCAGTAAAGGACCTAACAATGCTAAGGCTAGGGTATATATAATGCAAAATATGGACAAAAATGGGTGTCTAAAACATGTAAAGTAGAGAGTTATCACCTCCTTTACATAGCAAACCGTCCGTCGGATATGGATGGACCCACAAGCCTAGTGAGAGGATGTGAGGCCTATTAAGGAAAGTGGGCCCATGGTCTGGGAGAGGATATGGGGACACTAAGAGGTGGCGATCGAGGCGTTACACGTGGTATGAGAGCCAAACCCAGACGAGTGTGGAGTCAAGTGGGATCACACCATCGGGGATGACGGTTTTGGTGCACAACGAGGATGTTGCAATCTGTTAGTGGGGCTGAATTGTGACACCTTGGTTTCAGATACTTTTAGAGAGTTTTAAACGAATTGATTTTTGGCCACCGATGTAACCAAAGTGCACTTAAATTTTTGGTTAAGGGTCCTAAGATAACTCCAGAGTTATGTGTGCTTGAACTGGAGTAGTTTCACAATGGGTCATCTTTGGGAAGTGATTTTCGGAACTGTGGGAGTGAGAAAAAAACACAAGGAAAGATAATGTGGTGGTTTGGATGGACGGTAAACATGTCTTTAAAGCCTCCCGGATGTAGCAAACAGACCGTGAGATATGGATGGGCTCACGGGCCTAGTGAGGGCCCATGGACTTGGAGAAGACATGGGCCCACTAAGAGGTGACGGTTGGGCGCGACAAGTGGTTTCAAAGCCGACCCCTGATGAGTGTAGAGTTGGGTGGGCTCACACCTTCAAGGGGTGATGGTCTTGGTGCGCAATGAGGACGTTGCAATCTGTTAGTGGGGGTAAATTGTGACACCCAGGTTTTCGAAGAGGCTTAAAAGAATTGATTTGACAATCTATGTCAATAAAGTGCATTTATCTTTTCGGTCAAGAGTCCTGAGAGAACTCTGGAGTTAAACATGCTTGAGCTGGAGTAATTTCACGATGGATGACCTTCCAGGAAGTGATTGTCGGAACTGTACGAGTGAGGACAGAACACAAGGAAAAGATCATCTGGTGATTTGTAGGGACGGTAAACAAGTCTTTAAATCCTCCCGGATGTACCAAACCGACCATCGAATATGGGTGGGCTCACAGACCTAATGAGAGAACGTGAGGTCCATTAAGGAAGGTAGGCCCATGGACTAGGAGTGGACATGGACCCACTAAAAGGTGGCGGTCGGGAAGGACTTTTGAGTTGTTATGTGGTCTGTGTGGCAGTCTTTTAAGACATTGTGTGGCTTTTGTGGCAGGATCTTTAGCAAACTGTGTGGCATTTGTGGCGGCTGTTTAGCTAATTATGTGGCATTTGTGGTGGGTTTTTTAGCCAATGTTACCGGTTTAAGGGATCCTTTGGGATGTGTGGCCTGTTTAGGTGGTCCTTCAGGATGTGTGGCCTGTTTTGGCGGTCATTTGGGATGTGTGTTCTTTGTGAAGATCCTTTGGGATATGTGGTATTCGTGTGGTCTTTCGGAATGTGTAGTCTTGGTGGCGGTCCTTGTTAGGACATTTGTTTGGCCATGGTGGTGGTCCTCTTTAGGACATTTGTCTGGCCAGTGGCGGTCTGTTTAAATATTTTTTTGGCTTTTGTGGCGATTCTGTTTACGATATTTGTTGGCCTTAGTGGTGGCGCTTGTGGCATTTGATGATCCTTGTGTGGTCATTAGATATTCGAGTGAGATAATATGTGGTTGGTAGGACATTGTGATGTTTTACGTGAACTATGGGAGAGAGACCTGGTTAGGAGAGAGGATTCAGACATATTCAGAATTTTTTACTCTAAGGATGGTTGTTTCTGAACGACTCTTCAGAGAGCTTTAGTTCTCCTAGTACTGTCATATTCTAAGACTTTGTGGCTAGAAAGTATAGTTGGTATATCTACTTTGGATGACGATCCACTGGTGCGTTGTAGGGTGGCAACCCGAGAGACGAATATTAGACTTCTTTTTTTATTATGGCATGCGGGCTTAGGCCCGATGAGGAGCCAACACGATGGTATGCAGGCTAAGGCCTGATGAGAAGCCAATAAAAACTCAAGGTTGAGACCTATGAGTAAGAAAAGTTCAAAAGTCGAGAGCAAATAATGCCTGAAACGTGAGTCTATCGCCTGGAGGTACCCTTGCTAGATCGGTCGGAGGAAAGGCGAGTTGTGGAGACGATCACATGGGAGTCTTTGGCTGATGGTTGTTCGAGATTCGAGGACAAATCTATTTTAGTGCCTTATTGGACGTGAGGTCCATTGAGGAAGGTGGGCCCATGGACCGGAAGTGGACATAGGGCCTACTAAGAAAGATGGCGGTTGAGATGTTACAAATTTCATCAAAAGCATGATAAACAAACAAGTCGATCATGTCTAATTAAGGAAGGAAACAAATAAGGAAGATAATAGATTATCAAATCTATTAGTGTGTAAGGCTCATGAAAGAAAGCAGCGCTTAATTCACTTGTGTGATTGTGTTTTATGAGCTCTATTAAAGAAGGACAGTCCCGACATAGCAGGACAGTATCGAAGCACACGTAATAAAGATTCCTCACCATTCTTGCTAACCTGGCAAATCCCATTATCACAAAGGTGTCATCGTTGATGCTCCTTATATGTCATCACCACATGGTGTATTCCCAACCATATAAACATTTTGATCCTTTCAGTGGCGACAACCTTCCATAGACAATCATAGATCAGCTTCAAGTTATGTCTTGGCGTATCTTCCCGTGTGAGAAGATGATAAGCGGAGCGAAATGAGAACTTTCCATCCAGATCCTCTCCCTAATTAGATAGCCTATCCTGCCCACCATTCACATTTTCCACCACCACAACTGCTAGGCGCAACCTAATATTCTCTGAAACATATGGAGCAATACAACTCCACTGTCATCCTGTACCATTTCTCCACATATCACACACCCACAAAGATTCAAAACCTGTTCGAACCAACCCTGTAACACACTCACGAAGCGAGATATTCAACAGCCACTTGTCCTCCCATAAGCGAATAATCTTACCATCACCCGAAACCCAACTTATTCCTGATCGTATAACATCTATACCACAAGTGGTGTCGATCGACACTCTAACCAAAATACCAAAAAAATGATTTGCGGGTGTTACAATCAACCTCTCCAAATCACGAGTCACATTATCAGAGAAGAAGATATTAGACTTTTCTAAACTAATATTTTGTACCGACGCATAACAAAATCTCTTCATCACCCCCGAATCACTTGACTCTGAGATACCAAAGCTTCAGCAAAGAGAATGAGATCATCTGCAAAGCATATGTGTGAAAGTTGAGGCCCTCCCTGAGATAATCTGATAGGCTTCCACTCTCTTGCACCAACTGCTATATCTATTTGATGATACAACCTCTCCATACAACCTCTCCATTCTCTATCTCCATAGAACAAACAAATATGGAGATAGAGAATCTCCTTGGTGAAGCCCTCTTAACGACTTAAAGGAACTTGTTATCTCACTATTCCATTGAAGGACCCGTCACACACTGCATAATCCACCCTATCCACTCCTCCGGGAGTTAAACTGCTCTAGGAGTATCTTCAAGAAAGTCCAACCAGATGCGATAATTTGCTTTCTCCAGATCAAGTTTCAACAACATCCACCCCTTTCTACCCTTCTTACGGCTCACTGAATGAACTGCTTCTTGTACCACTACAATGTTGTATGTACTCAATCTGCCAGGTATGAAACTAGACTGATCTGGACCAATCAAGTTTGATATCATTTGCTTTAATCGCATGACCATCGTCTTTGTAATTATTTTAAATTAAACATTACACAAGCTTATTGGTCGGAATTGAGCTATCCTCTCTGGCATCTCTACCTTCGGAACTAGAGCCACTAATACATCATTTGAGCCACTCGGTAGCTGACCCGTTTCAAAAAAATGTAGGACAAAACGATTTACAGAGTCCCCAATAGTATCCCAACAATCTTGATAAAAAATGACCTGGAAACCATCAGGCCATGGAGCCTTGAAATTGTCCATACTTCTGATTAAAGTCTCCACTTCCATTAATAAGAAAGGTGTAGTAAGTGATGTTAAGCAATACAAGGAAAACTATGAGGAGACAGAGCCTCAACAACATCCTCACCGTCGTCCATAAAGTAGAGGCGATTATAGTAACTCATGGCCAAATTCTCAAATTCTTATATATCAGAGACGCACCTATCTGTATCATCTTTCAACTATTCAAATTAATTCCTATGTCTTCGAATAACAGTCGAAGTGTAGAAATACTTTGTATTTCGATCCCCAAAAACCACCCACTTCTCTCTTGAATTCTAAAACCAGAGCATTTCTTCCTGCTCCAAAACTGCATCAAACTCCTTAATCAATCCATCTACTTTACTCAAGAGATCATCTATCTGACTCACCTCCAGTAGATTCGTCACCATTTTGATTTCATTCACATGTTTCTCTTTTCGTTGTTGTATATCTCCAAAAACCTCTTTATTCCAGAGCTTTAAAAGTGACTCTCAGCCCATTCATCGCTTGACAGGTAGACAGTGCCTGATTCCAAGAGTTTAAAAGCAACTCTTTAAAACTTGAATGTTGTAACCAAGCCGCCTCAAAGCAAAAAGGAAGATGAGACACTGAAGCCTCTTGCCATTTCAACCTTGTGGATGAAGAACAAAGCATCCTACCAAATCGTTTGGCCACATAATTCTCCCTCAGACGCCATCGTCGCCATGTAAACCGAATCCTATTGAACCTCATATCAATGA
The DNA here is from genome assembly GCF_030686135.1 of Camelina sativa. Lineage (NCBI taxonomy): Eukaryota > Viridiplantae > Streptophyta > Magnoliopsida > Brassicales > Brassicaceae > Camelina > Camelina sativa. Next base: position 12,115,618 of record NC_141885.1, read on the forward strand.
GTGTAACGCCCGTGTCCCGGGTAATTATATGATTTGAGTTTATGTTAGGAAATTGGATTGGAATCTGTTTAATTCCAGTTGGTTTAGCGATTAGTCCGGTTGGTTTTGAAAGTGTTTTATTAAACCAAGTTCAATTATTTATGTGCTCATACGGTTTAATTGAGTTTTGCTTATGGAACCAAATTAAACCAGCTTAAACCAAAAAGCTAACCAAAAGCCCTAATTTGCTCTTTAAAAAGAAAAGGACGAGCTGGGGTTGGCCGTCACGTACGAGGAGGAGAGCGGAGCTGTTGGTAATGACGTGAGAACGGAGGGTTAGTGTTGTTGGTGTAGCGTGAGAGGAGAAGAGAAGGCGAGGCGTCGTAAGTGGTAGTGTTGTCGCGGGTTTTAGCTATCGTTGCCGTTGTTGTCGTTCATCACCACGTTAGATCTAATCAATGTTTGGGTAAAGAGATAAAAGGCAGAGAACCTGGTTTGGTGATGGTGTAAGGAGGTGAGGAGTGAGCCGTGTATATATATATGTGTAAGTATCTCCTTCTCCATGGAGTTGTTGTTGAGTTCGTGTCGTCTTCCGACTTAGGAGGAGGATAAGCAACGTGAGTCCTGGAACAAGGGTTGTTGTGCTGTGGGTAGATGTTGTTATCGGAAATGGGAGGGAGGGTGATGGAGAGAATAACGATGGAATCGTGACGAGAGGAGAGAGTTGGAGTCGTGACGGAGATGAGAGAGAGACGTGGCGGAGGTGGGGAGGCCTCTTGTGGGTCTAGTTAGTCATCTCATGGATGTGGGAAGCTTCATTAGCTGTGGGAGAACAAAGCCGTAGTGAACAGAGGTGAAGAGGAGAAAGAAAATGAGAGAAGGTTGGAGATAAAGACAGTGTGGAGGAGCCGACTTTGGAGGCTCGCCGGCGCCGGATTTGACATTATCTCGGAATGATAATGACACTGGCGTGATCAAAAACAAGCCAAGATTTTATAGCAATTGGTAGATTGTTATTCGGAGTTAAATTGAAGGAGTTATGCTCGTTACTTCTTGGTCAAGTAATTGTTGGAAAGGTGGGAAATTGCTGGTAAATGGTGCAATTTATGCTAAGTATAGATCTTGAACGTTTTCGAGATGGGATTATGAGGACACCGTTTGGAGGGCGTAACGATTTCCGATCGAGCTGAAGCTTTGTGGAGACACTCGGGATAGTACAGGATCCATATCCAACGGTAGGACTGCCAATTGAATGGTTAGTTTGTGTTTTAATCGAACGACAATATGAAGGTTTTGTATGGTTTATATTGTTGTAAATTGTATTGTTGGGTGAGTCCTCAAGCTCGATATGAGCTGGAACCTTGCGGGAGCTTTTATGGCTTATGGTATTAGATCATGGTGGTTGGAGAACCAGGTTATAGCTCAGCAGTGCGGGATTCAAGCTAAGATGGTGAATCGAAGGGTTCATCGGAAAAGGGTTTCCGTGGCTGGACGGAATAAAGTATTCCAGCCCACCTCTCTTGTTACTCGGTCGCTAGGGGTGGTTGGTTGTGCGACTCAGTAACTAGATGAGGTGGTGTTTGGGATACATGTTTAAGTGGCTTGTTCGGGTGGATCACGAAGTAGCCAGTTGGAGGAGTAATAAAAGTCTATAAATGTAAAATGTTTTGTGGAGCTGAAGTACATTTGTATGATTACTGTTAGTAGCTGTAGAGTATGAAATAGTTTGCTTAGCTAGTATTTGTGGAACTTTTTGTAAGAAGTGGTTGACACCGGTTGTTTGTCGGAATTATGGGGTTTCAGCAAGACTGTTTCCCGTGTGTCCGGTGTAAGGATTGGGAATCCGGGTGCGGTCGTTTCAATGAGAAACATCTAATTAATCCAGTCACCAAAAGCAAGCGAGTCTGCGGATAATCTACCATTACCACCGTCTCTCTCATTAATTCGGACAATGGTGTTAAAATCACCACCCACAATTAGTGATTCTGTGATTCCTTGTATTTCATCCTAAATCTCAGCCCAAAGACCACTTCGACGACTAAGAAATGGTGCAGCATACACTACTATAACATGTAAAACTTCTGCACCATCAACAAGCTTAACATGAATGAACTGATCCGACGAACTAACTATCGTCACATCCCCTATTACTGACCTCCATAATAGCCATAATCCTCCTCTATGCCCAACCGCATCCACTCTAAAAGCATTATCAAAATCCAAACCTTGAAAAATACGTTTTCCTCTATCACCACCCGCATGTGTCTCAAATAGAGCAAGAACATCTGCTCTAAGTTTCTTCAGAATGTATCTAATCGATATTCGAAAGGTTGGTTTATTTTCCCCGGCAATTCCATAACAAACAATTCATCTTCCTTATTAAAATGATTACATTCACACAAATTACCGGGGCAGCCTGTTATGCGCTCCCATCCTCCGCCACTTCCGCCGATGGAGCATTCCACACAACAATGTCCTGATACCTAATATCTATTGCCAATCGACGGGAATCAACCACTCCATCCTTCCCGATAGACCCACCATTGTTCAGCACAATCGCCTTCTCACCATCATTCGCAAACACACTACCGGGTCGACAAACTCCCTCATCCTCTATACGTAATCACTTCCCCAAAACAGAAAATTCAACATCACTCTTACTCAGACAAAAAACCAAACCCCTTGCAGGCCTATTTGGTTTCTGTTTGGGCTTAGGTCCACTAAGATTCAGCCTTTTTCTTCACGGATTTGGACTTTCTTCGGCTTGTTCTTCCTTAAACACCCCCTTAAAATATCCCAATGCTTTTTCGAATTTTCCCCCAAATAGCTTCTCCTTTTCTTGTTCAACAACCTTCTCCTTATTGAGATTTGCTTAGATATTTTCGTTTTCCTTATTGCCATCCAACGAATCCACAATTCTCCTTTCCTCACGCGATCCTGCATCAGCCTCTAAAGTACCAAATTTATTAGATATTCTCAAACACCTTGTTAATTGGGATCTCCCTAAGATTGCGTCCTTGATTCCCATCCTGGTTCTTCTGAACCACCCCCGGTTTAGCGAATCTCGCTCGTTGTCTAACTACCATGAAACCATCGTCTACCAGTCTGATCTCATTTGACTCTACACCCACCGCCTCCGGCACTACAACCAACATTCTCTCTTGAACCGCCTGAGGACATGTATGGACCAAGTGACCATACAATCCACACTTAGAACAAATATTAGCTAAACCCTCGTATGATACATAGTACCGCTCCCCATTGACCATCACAGTACCTTTCAGAGGTTTTCTCAAGTCAACCTCCACACATACACGTGCAAACCGAGCCTTCTCAAATTTTAGAGTTATCAAATCTACCTTAACTGGCTTCCCCAAACCTTTCGCAATAGCCATCAAAATCGATCGATAGTAGAAATTCAAAGGGAGAATAGACAACCTAATCCACATCAGTTTCATAGTTATCTCATCCCGTAGCGGATCAAACTCTTGTGACCAAGATTGCGTGAGAAGATAGCTCCCAAACACTCTCCATGGACTTCCTGTAAGACCTGCCATGTATTCATCCCCCCCGCCCCTCTCAAAACAGATCATAAAAAATTGAAGCGGAAGATCCATGAGAGACATCGCCCCAACCGGTTTCCACATCTTTCGCAACCTCCTGCATACACTTATGCAACAAGCTATTCATGACCGCCAACCCCTCAGTTCCAATCGTGACCATTGGCTCCCCACTGACACCCTTTCAGTCACAAACTTATCATCCAACAGATCCTCCGAATTCGACATTCCACCGGTGCTATTAACCCGCGACCCGGTGAACTGGTTGACCCGGCCGGTTAGCGGTTCAAAAGAAATCTACTTGATTTTTCAAAAAAAAAAGTATAGGGATTCACAGTTTCAATTATTTTAAGAACCTTTTATTCTTTTATAGATTAGATGGCAATACACATGACTCATGACACACCTCTCGTCTTCAACTTCTTTATCATCTCTCATACTTTGCGTAAGAACAATTGGTTGATTTGGAGATATTTAATTAGTGTTCTTTATTTTTTTATTTGGATTTAAAAGTTTAAATCATTTTATTATTAATATTAAACTTCATACTTTGTTAAACATGATATTCTTTTTTACAATATTTTTAAAAATATTTATTTTATATAAATGCATTAAACATATTTTACTCAATTGACCCGTGGTCGAACCTAGTTGACCCGATGACCCGAGAGGTAGTCCGGTTCACAATCCGTGTTTGGTTTCAAAACATTGGTTATATATTATCCATTTTTAGCTGAACATTTGTTCTTTGATAAGTGGATAGTATTTTTATGGATATAATATTTTTATGGATGATGTGTATATGTTTTAGATTCAAGCTTTTAAATGTTTAGAGTTCAAGGTGTAAGATTTAGGGTTTACCATATAATTCATGGATAATAGTAACATATCACTATGTGATTATTTAGGGTTTAGTGTTTATAGTTTAGGGTTCATAGGATAGGATTTTGGGTTTTGGGTTTTGGATTTTTGGAAAATTCATGGTTTAGGTTTTCGTGTTTAGGGTTTTATAATAGGATTTATGTTTTAGAACTGATGTGGATTATATGTCAATGTTTAAGACCAAAACACTAAATACTAGACACAAAATGCGAAAGCCTAAGCATGTATATTAAAAAGTGAACATTAATACACTAACTCCGTATGGATTCGAATGTACTATCCACATGTGGAACTTGTATCAACGATTTGTAATAGTATCCACATGATCATGGTCGTATGGATTCGATGTGTCGTTTTACCGAAACCATAATCATGGTCGTATCCACATGATCATGGTGGTATAGATTCGATGATCTTTTAAAACTAATTTCAAGGGAGTGGCAGTGGGTATACGAATTCTGGTTTTTTTCTAAAATCATGGTCGTCAAATTTTTATTTTTGCAATCGAGTTCTTCCCAAAACTTTCTGGGTTTTATGTTAAATGGAGCTTTTAAAATTAATTTCAATGGAATGGTAGTGGGTGTACGAAATCTGGGTTTTTTTTTAAATCTTGTTTTCAATTTTTTTTTTTACAATACAGTTTTTCTCAACAATTACTGAGATTTGATGTTCAGTTCAGTTTTTTTTGTCTTTTAGAATTTCTAAAAAAAAAAACAAGAAAAAATGAGGTTAGATAAGAAAGAGAAAGATGGAGGAGCAAAAAGGGAAAGGGAAAAGAAAAATATTTATTGTTTGATTGAGAAAAAAAAGTGAGGTTGGATAAAAAAAAAATTAGAAGAGAAAAGGAAATGAGAGTGATACATATAGAAAGTGAGAGTTAGGTCCGAATGGTGATGTCGTAATTGACCGTGCGTCACAAACAGTTTTACAGTGGTATACGGTTCAACTGCGATATGTGCAGGAAAAATATATCTGTGGAAAAAGTGCGGTTTATGAAAAATAAGCGGTATAAAATAATGTTTGATTGCTGAAAAATTATTTGAGGTATAGAATAAATGTGGGAATGGTAAAATAAAAATATCAGTAAAATTACAGACTATATATATGATAGAAATTAAATATATGAATAATTAGTATAATTGTAAATTATGATATGTTTTGTGTTTAAGAAAAAATATATCAATAAATTTATGAATCTTAAATACCTAAACTGATCTAAACTAAATTTTTTAATTATATATATATATATATATAATTACAAACTATATATATCAAGTAAACCGTACAAGTATTCAGTCACAAAAAATTACAACACAATAGAAAATATTATCGAGTAATTTGAAATATGTAATCCCACATTACCACTATTTTATAACTTTAACATTATATCTTGGAAAATCAGAAGTAAAATTCTAAAATAAAAATTATTAACATAGAGAATAAATTTATAAATAATTTAAATCAATCTTTAAAATTTGAAATCCATTAAATTATTTAAGAAGAAAGATATTAAAGAAATGTCTAACAAAAAAAAATTACCAATAGAGAGAGAAATATGGGAGGTCTAGAGAAACATACCAAATAAATAAAGGTAATGAATGGTGACATTAAAAACCGGAATTTAGAAAACAAAAACATAAAAAACGTCATTTGTTACCGATCAACAAAAACATGAGCAATTAGTGGTTTTTGAAATATATATATATATATATATATGTTCTGCGGTTTTGCATATTGCACAATAGAGTGGACCGCAGTTTCAACTATTATCTAGCGAATTTGTACGGAAATGCTTTGTCCAGCGTATTATAATTGTTTTTTGACTTTGTCCGCTGTGTACTATATAGATTAAACATATACCATGTAAGTATATCTAATGTTCATAATTGTATGAAAATGTTTTTTGATTAACACAAAAAAAGTAATTATTTCTTTTCAAGTTATAAAATAATTAGTTTTACTAAGAAAAAATAAATAAAAATTTTAAGCACAATATAGGTGACATGATGGAACAAAGATAGGAGATGAAGAATATATGACGTAAATAAGATACAATACTGCAAATATATGTTATGGGAAATTCAAAGTATTAGATTATTTAAAATAATATGTAGTATTTTCTATGGTTGAACTTTATAATAATTTGTATATCAAAATTAAAATTTTATTTTTTGATCAATTCTAGTATTTAAGGTTCATAATTATTATTATTTATACATTGATACTAATTATTAATTTATTTACTTATAACATAATTGTTTACAATATGTAATCTATACCGCTTTTTCTTTTTTTACCATTCATGCATTTAACAGTGAACCGCAAATACTTTTTCACTAATCAAATATTGACTCCGATTGGTAACCACGTTTGCAAATATATGTTATTGGAAAATCAAAGTATTAGATTTTTTTAAAATATGTAGTATTTTCTATGGTTGAATTTTATAACAATATGTATGTCAAAAAATTAAAATTTTATTTTTTGATTAATTCTAGTATTTAAGGTTCATAAATATAATTATTTATACATTGATACTAATTATTAATTTATTTACTTATAACATAATTTTTTTGTTTTTTTTTGTCAACCAAACATTAATCTAGAAAATAACTCGAAGAACTAGCAAGACAGTCTTTCCGTACATTTGACGTCTGTGGGATCCACAAAAGCATGAAAGAAGGAAAGGATGGTCGAGAAGCTGAAATTATCCAACAGGTTGGAGAAAGCGGGCCATTCATCGGGAGACTGCACCATCGCCACTAAGTCTGCACAATCCGTCTCAAAACTCTTATAGTCAACACCCGCCGCAGAAGAGATTCCATCGCCCAAATCAAGGCCTGAAGCTCTGAATGTAGGGGAGAAGGACTGCATCGCTGGCTCCGTCCTCCCAGAAGCAACGTGGTATCCTCACTATTAGAAAACCACCAACCCAACCCTACAAGAGGATCTGAAGCCTTCCAAGATCCATCGATTTGATACCGGGGAGAAGGTTCCCTAGTCTCCACAGACAAAGGATCTAGGGCATCCGAATAGAAGGATTTTGCCTCTTCCCATAACAATTCATCATTGGCCGCCTGATTAATAACATCAATTGGCTCCGGCTCAATTCCTTGGAAGAATTTTTTATTCCTATCCTTCCAAATTGACCATACAAGCCATGGTAAACGGAGACATACATCCGAGACATCCGACTGGGAGGACGCCCGCCAAAAAATAAAATCAATGTTCAAATATATTGATCCATAGGAAATACCCCGACACTTAAGTCAATCGGGGACAAATTCCAGATCCGACGCGAATGGGAACACTCAAAAAGAGCATGATTTATAGTCTCCCTCTTCGAATCACATCGTTTACATAGGGTATCGCACCGTACACCCCGATGAGCCAGGCATTCCATCATAGGGAGGGAACCAGAAGCAATCTAGCAGAAAAAATGTTGAAACTTCAGGGGAACCTGCACGTCGGCCCATATTCAACCTCTTTAATTAATTCACGAGCGATCCGATAACCCGATTTGACCGAATATTTCACTGATTTGGTATAGTGCCAAATCAGTTTATCTGGTTTAAATACTTTACTAGTCTCCATATTTTGAATAATCTGGATATCCGCTGGGTCCACAAACTCCTCGAGGATTGGCATATGTCACTCCTTAGTAATTGGATTAATCAAATGATTAACCATTAAATTGGGATGTAACAATCTCCCTCGACCATTAGCTGGTCTTGGCCGATTATCCGGTATCCAAGGATCTCGCCAGACATAAACATCGCAGCCCGAACCTATCGAACCAAGGTTTGATCTATGTTCCACCAAACCTTTAGTTGAATAAATACTCCGCCAAGCAAAGGAGGGGGAATATGGCTTCTTGGCCTGTAAAGGATGTTTATTTCGAAAATATCTACCTTGCAAGACCCGAGCCATCAGGGAATTCGGAAAATGTATTAACCGCCAATACTGCTTAGCCAGCATTGCGTCATTGAATTGTTCCAATGTTCGGAAACCCACACCACCATCATATTTATCCTTACACAACTTATCCCACGCTATCCAATGCATGCCTTGTGCCTTATCATTCGACTTGCACCAAAAATTTGAAATAGCGCTCGTTAATTTAGACGTTAGCTCCCGCGGTAATTTATAGCAAGACATGACATGGGTTGGAAGAGCCAACGCTACCGACTTAATCATAACTTCCTTTCCACTTTTCGATAAATACTTTGCAGACCATCCATTCACTTAATCATCCAAACGCTCATTAACATAACTAAAAACCATAGTTCTCGAGCCCTGAAGATTCTTGGGAATACCCAAATACGAACCCATACCACCTTCTTTGGAGATACCCATTACAATTGAGTCCTTCTATCAAACAAGACTTTCTAGCCAAACATGATGGAGGATTTCTCCAGATTTACCACTTGCCCCGACGCTTTCCCGTAGTCTCCTATAATTTCCATAACCGTAGTACATTCCGCCGCCTTTGCTTTACAGAAGAGCAGACTATCATCTGCAAACAACAAATGCTAGATAGTGGGACAATCCCAAGCAAAATTAATATTGGTAATCTTATTCTCTCTTTCAGCCTTCTTAATATTGGCAATTAAAACCTGTGTGAAGATGATGAACAAATAAGGAGATAAAAGATCTCCCTCACTTAACCCCCTCTGTGGCCTAATAGAACCCTGAGGCTGTCCATTAAGGAGGACTTGATACGAGACCGAGAAAACACACCACATAATCCAGGAGATCCATTTCCTATCAAACTCCAATTTAACCATAACCGCTTTTAAAAAATCTCATTCAATGCAATCAAAAGCTTTACTCATATCCGTCTTAAAGGCCAGGAACTCTGTTTTACAGCGAGGATTTGTATTTAAGCCATGAAACATTTCCTGGGCAACCACTATATTATCTGTGATTAAGCGACCAAAACCAAATGCCGATTGGGTTTCTGAGACAAGAGATGGGAGGAACCGTTTTAGCCGGAAGCACAAGACTTTAGAGATAATCTTATAACCCACATTACAAAGACTAATTGGCATAAATTGCGTCACCCGTTGAGGCCTTCCATTTTTAGGAATGAGACAAATATTTGTTTCATTTTACCGCGAATCAAAACGATCCGCACGAAAAAAAAATCTTTAACCAAAGCCACCAAATCTCCTTTTAATGAAGACCAGAACCGCTGAAAAATCAAAGCTGTCATCCCATCAGGTCCTGGTGTTTTCTCAGGATGCATAGCAAACAAAGCTTTGCGAACCTCTGATTCTGTAATTTCCTTTGTTAAAGTCATATTCATACTATATGTAATTGAAACTGACTTTCTTTGTGGTGTGGTGAAAGAAAGATGTATGGAATGATGATGTATGGAATGAATAGAAGTCAGGGTGTTTCAATTCCCCTTATGCAGTTGCAGTATAAGAGGTGTCAATCCTATCTGAGTGATTGTGAACAATTAAGATGTGCATATGAGTCTAAGTCAAGCCAATTGTAAAGATTGTTTGTCACTAACAATCCTAAAATGAGATAAGAAATGCAGAAAGTAAAAACAACTAGAACAAGATACTAAATGCAAACAGAACAGACAAATTAAAGCTATAATGAAACTAGAACAGAGATAGACACTATGCTAATGAACTAATGCAAGACAAATAATGAATAGGAAACTACGTGAATGCAATGGAAATGAAACAGGAATGAAACAAGACAATCACAAATCAAAAACACAAGTTCTGGGGATGAACTCAAGCAGCACTCGACCGAGTGTAGGTCGAGTACGTCGTCGAGCTAGACTTACACGTGAAAACAGAGCAACACAAGAAAAACAGAGCAATGCTAAAACTAATCAAACAACAAGCAAGCAATGATATTTAGACTAAGATTTCAATAAACAAAGAAGGCCTTGAGGAGGGATTCATGGGCTGAGCTAATCATTGTGGTTATCTAACTTGGTCAACAAATCTCAAGCAACATTGAGCTGATCTCTAGACATACTATTCTAATACATGTTTAATCCACTCTCATGGCAAGAAACAATCAAACCTATGCATTTCTAGACTTGTTCTCACAAAGAAAAGAATCTACACAAGCAGGCATTAAGCAATACATCTCAAACCAAACAAGACTCCTAATCTCTTAGCAAGCCTAATGGTAAGCTCTAGATCTAGTCTTATCTATGCTCCTTAGACATTGGTGTGATGCTAAGATGCTTGAAATCAAACCCTACCCTCTCAGATATAGGATCAGCATTAAGATCATCTAGCCTAGAAGAGATCTACAACAATCAAGCTTGACCAAATCAAACAAACCACAAGATCAACTCAGCCTAACCCATCCTCAAGGTCCTAAACAAACTACTCACAAGAACACATGGTGAAATATGTCAAAAACCCAGAAAATAATGAAACTTGCATCATTAGAAAGATGAAACAGAGATCTACAATATTGATGAAGGAATAAAACTCGAAATCTTAATACTTTGAAAGTTATGAAACAAACAAAATATAAGAATCTAGTCTTTCTCTCTCAAACAAGTACAAAATCTAAAAATAAAAGAAAAGTGCAAAAGGAATAATATCTAAAAAAGGTAAAAACTAGGTTTTAGACTCTCTAAAAAGCTCGACTCTTTGGTGGCTGCAGGTACAAGGGTTTTATATAGAGGGTGAGGTGGAAGCCCTAAAAATACAAAAAGTCAAAGTAGTCAACGGCTCGGTCAACTCGACCAGTGCTCGGTCGAGTGGCTGGTCGAGCTGGCTTCTCTCGTGCGTTCTCCACTCGGTCGAGTCCTCCTCAGCACACGGTCGAGTGGTGGTCGAGTGGTGCGGTCGAGTTGGACTCCGGACCTTGATTCTACAGCCTTAACTCTCTTGTTTTCTCCTCAGGATTGCTTCACTTCTCCTCAGCATTGCTTCCATGCTCCTTAAGCTCCAAAATCACCTGTTTATGCATGAAAAGATGCAAATGCAATGCAACTATACTCTAATGCATGATTAGTCCTAAAGCTACACAATAATTGCCTAAATGGATAGCAAAAGATGCAAAAGTTGTGAATAAACTAAGGGAAAACAAGGTAAAATATATGTACATCAACACTCCCAAACTTAGTCTTTGCTTGCCCTCAAGCAAATAATCAAGACAAAAGAAGGTAGGTGAGGTTTGAAAGTGGGATCTCAGCTCCTAAAGCTTGCAAATAGACTATCTAGAATCAATGTCCAAGTTACTAGTACTATGATGCAAGTTGAATGAGCTATACTTAAAGACTTTAGACAAGCATATCACAACCTTCATTGATTTGAGCCTTAGACATCCACATGCATTCAAATCAACCATTTCCTTTAACATTCATTAATCAAGAACATGAATCAATTCTATGCAATGCTTAAACTCATTTGGCTTGGCAGTAAAAGGTTTAGAGACAATGATGGTCTCTTTTTAGAGTAGGGCTTATCAATATCAAGGTTCTCTCATAAAAAAAAAATGAATTGAGCTTTAGAAGAATGCTAAAGGTAAGAACACTTAGACACATACAAGAACAAAACCTTGTCTACCCAAAGGCACCCAAAGTGTTTATCCTATCAATCTAAACCCAATTGGTCCTAGTGCTACCCTTTAACTTCTTTTCTTCTTTTTCACCCTTTTCTCTTTTGGTTTTAAAGTCTTAGGAGAGGTTTCTTATTTGATCTTTCTAGTGGAATGGGGGATTTTTACTTATTTGCTATGGTTCTCTTTTCTTCTTATTCTTAAGACATATAAGCATTTTGCTAGACTTCTCTTTTCTTTCTTTCTTTTCTTTAACTAGAACCATCTTTAAACAACCTTATTCTTCCCATTCTTTCACTAGACTTTAAATTTTCTTAAACACATTCCCCTCCTAAAGACTCTAACCTTTTCTTTCTCTTTTTCCTCTTTTCTTTTCATAATAGCCAAGTCCCAAACCCAACAAGTGAACCACCTAGTCCTATCTAGTTTGAAAAATGCAAACTAGAACTACACAAGGCTTTACTCTTGTCAGTTCAAACCTAACACTTTTTACCAAGCTCAATCCCAAAAATAGGCCTCACACACACAAGAATAAACATGGCTTTAAAGAAGGTTTGGTTTAGGGGTAGGGGAACTGATTCTTAATGAGGAAATCAGCTACTTGGATCAACAAGAGTGGTAAAAAGGAAGAAGATGATCCAAATATGTATATGGTATCCATGAGTTTAAAGCAATGCACACATTGATAATTGAAAGTCAATATTAGGTTCTTATAAATAGGAAATGGTTTCAAATCTCAACATGCTTCAATTTAGACCAAATGCAATGTAGGAATTCAAGGCCTGGTTCAATCTTATTCTTCTAACCACTCAACTAGCATCAAAGTACTATTAACTTGGGCATTGATCCTAGTCTAGTGAATAAACAAGCTAACAAGGGAATACTCATCATAGATCCCTAATGCAAATACTATACAATCCTACATGAAACATGCTAAACAAGATCCTAATGTGCAGTGCAAACTACATGAACACTCTTTCTTTTTATAAAGATTTTTGCAAAAAGTTTCAAATTTTTAGGGTTTTTCTATGCCTTAGATGCTATGCAAGTATTAACATGATTATGCTAAAAATTTGAAATAAGAATCACAAAACACAATGTCAAATGCTATCTCAAACCCTCCCCCAAACTTAAATCACACAGTCCCTGTGTAAAAGAAATTTGATTGAGGATTCAAGATGAAAAACAAAAAACAAAACACAATGTCAAATGCTATGATATCTACAAGGGAAGGTGATAGTGGTACCTTAGGGATTGTGGAAGTAGTTGTCCACATCCATCTGCATGCTGTCATAGGAGTAGTTGGGGTCTTGTTGGTGACTTGGAGGTGGAGATTGGGGCAGCTCGACGATGGGGATCGACCGGGACTCGGTCGAGTACGTGCTCGAGTGGGGGGGTCGAGCTGGACCACGAGTGTCAAAATGTTGACCTTGCTGCTGATAGAACTGCTGGTAGAGTGCTGGATCCATGAAGTACTGGGGTGGGATGGGAGGGTAACCTTGATATCCTGGATAAGCAGCTGGAGGTGGGAAACCATAGGGTGATCTGGGCTGGAACTCGGCCGAGTGCATTGGGGGTGCTAAACCACCACGAGACCCGCAGGGTTCAACATAATACAAATTATCATAACCAAATTTATTCTGAAACTTTTGCAAATAAGAAAAACATTTTTTTTTTGTTTCTGATAAGAATAAAATATCTGAATGATGTTTTTTCCACAAATCTCCCAAGTACTCTTCTATCAGGTCTGCCCCAATACCCTGACAGTTCCAACTCATAACCTTCATGTTTGAGCCGGTGGTTTCGGGAGCGCCACCATCGCTTGTGACCTTTTTGTTCTCCTAAAGTAATTGCAGACATAACACTACTAACTACACCCAAAGCAAGCTCAAGTGGGACAGAAGTAGAAGGAATACCTTGCTGACTAGCCTCTGCCTCACCATGAGAATCGGTCCCCTGATCAGATATAGGAGCATCCCTCTTTTCTGACTGAGTCGCAACCAGTCCCAAACATCCCCCCTCCGGATCTTCACCTTCCTCAAGCAGATCATATGTTTCCTCTATGAAATCTGGATCTACCAAAGCCTTAGCAGTCCCACTGTGTGAAGAACCGTCTGTAACCACAGCTAGCTGAGAATCCCTTGACTCATAAGCCATATGAGTATCATCAGTCACATCTTGAAGACTTGTGTTTGTTGAACCATGTTTAACCTTATACAATGGCTTAGGCCAAACCGGCCCAGCCCCCTTGCGGTTGAGACTAGATGATGGAACCTGTCCCAAAGACTCACCACCCAGCTAATACGACCCTCTTTGTCCCCCAACCCCACTTGATTCGACCACACTATGCTGTCTCTTCTGACCCCACACCAAACCCTGACACCTCTCTTGATGACGAGAACCTTAAGGACCCATATCAGCAGCAACAGTATCTTGAGACTGAAAGTCCAAAGCACTCTTCACATACTTTCTTGGTTTCTCCCAACCCTCTTCATTGTGATACCCTCCTTGTTTAGCTGGTGGATGTTGTCTCAAACCACCCCTCTAAATATTGGCTAAGATTGGTAACCACTTTTGAAAGAGGCAGTTAAAAAATTTATAGTGGTTGTAGAGAAAATGGTTAATTATATATATATATATATATATATAGTTACAAACTATATATATCAAGTAAACCGTACAAGTGTTCAGTAAAAAAAAGTACAATTCAATAAAAAATATTATCGAGTAATTTGAAATTATGTAATCCAACATTAGCCACTACCACTATTTTTCAATTTTAACATTTAATCTTGGAAAATCAGAAGTAAAATTTATAAATAAAAATTATTAACAGTTGAGAATAAATTTATAAATAATTGTTTGTCCCTCCCTACTAAATCAGTGGTTACTATTCGAAACCTAAGGCTTCGAATGGAAGCATGTCATTTGTGGAATTGACAAAAAGATTATGAATAACGCACATGAGTTATACCAATCACCACTATTGGTATAAATTTGTGGTTTTGCAAAAAAAAAGGAATGAATGCATTTTTTGAGAAGGAAAAATGCATTGGACCGATATAAATGTTCAAACATGTTACGCAACGGTCAGAGGAAAAATGCAGTAGCTGTTGTTATTTCTTATTATTTTGATTATTTTATTATTTTGATTATTATTAAAAATAATATGTAGCTGTTGTTTTTTCTTTCACAAATATACTTCTATCTAGGCTAAAATAATATTGTATTTTAATTTCACTATTATTGGATAAATATTGAAGGAACATGTGATATTTTGGTATATTAAAATTGTTAAAACATGCTATAAAAAAATTGTTTCTTAATTTAATAATTTTTTTGTCAAAAAAATTTTATAGCATTTTCCCTAAATATAAATAGCCATAACCAAAATGGAGCTTTCTATATTTTTTTAACATAAAAAAGGTTTTTTAATATAATTTTTACTAAACACAAATATTCATAAACCAAAATTAATCGTCTTCTTCTAATTGAAGAAAGAGTCACGTACATAGATGTTCAGTCTTTTCACATAAATATATAAGATTTTGATGAAGATACAATCATTTAGCAATATGTGAATCACTTTATCTTTGAAAAAATAAGCTATAAGAGATTTTACGTAAAGATAATTAATTGGTTTTCTACAAATTTTGTTTACTTACTTATGTTAAATATATTTTGTATAAAAAATATATTTACAAAATATATGAAAATTCATTACACATAATAATTTATAATAATATTAATTATTTATATTATTTTGTACTGCTTATTCTAAACCGCAATTATCTTTTTCACCAATCAAATTTTATTTTGGACCGTTTATTTTATATTAACCGCACTTATCCCCCAAATATATTTCTCCCGTATGAACTGCAGTTGAACGGTACCGTACTATTAAATTGCTTGTCCCGCACAACGAAATACTTAGTCATCGTTCGGACCCAAAATGTTTTTTCATATAGTGTTAGGTTTGATATAATGTAGGATATATAGAAATATCTTTTAGATGAGAAAAAAATACCTTAGTTTGTGCGGTTTTTGATAGCGGTTTTTTTAAGATAAGAGGACAAAACCGCAAATATTTTTTTTCAAAAACCTAAATTTCAGTTTTTGTTGTGATTGGTTAATGTGGTACGGTTTTAACAAATCAAAACTGAAAACCGCTTTTTATATGTCTTCATTCACTACCTTAGAGATAGTTTAGTTAGAGGGGGTAACATGTAATTTTATAGTGTCAAAGTATAGGAGTAGCAAAAAGAAAAAGGTAAACGGCTAAAATCAACTCCAACTATTTGCTAAACGCTTTTTCATACCTAGACTTCAATACCTTGCAAATAAAAACTTGAACCGTGTTAAAATTCAAATTTGTTACCTGAACTATATGAAATGTTGTTAATTTCAACATATGTTTGGACGATGTTAAGTCACATTTTAATGGTATTGAATCAGATTACACGATTTGTAGCGTCCATGTGGCACTGAGATTGATTAAAACAACATCATTTTAGTCATCTTCGGTGTTTTGTGGTTGCTATAAAATGACCAAAATGACATATGAAAAAGTGTTCAACAAATAGTAGAGATTAATTTTGGTCATTTTTCCCGAAAAAAAATAAATAAATGTATGTGTTATTAAAATTGAGAAAATTGGATATATATGCTATTAATTTATGAGTCTTTCAGTTTCATACTTTTTACTATTGTTTATATAATTTTGACGACAAAAAAAAAAAGATCAACATGGGAAGGATACCCAAATATGATTATTTATTTATTGAAAACAAGCAAAATTCCCTTGTTTTTTTCTCAAATCCAAATATGATAATCCAAAAGAGATATCGAGAATCTTAAATAATTCGTATAACTGCCACGATTTAATTATTCAATTCAAGTCTTCACAATTATTTTTTTTAAAAGCATCCATGCCAACATAATCATGGATATTTTTATTTTAAAAAACAACACAAACTTAAATAATTGAACTAGAGAATTGACTCCAAACTCAAATAATTGCAAGGTAAGTTGACTTTGACTTTTCTTTTCTTTGGTTAAACGACTCCATAGTCCATACCATAGTACTACTCTCTTGAAAATTATAACTTTTCTGTTGATCACATGGTCTTAGGATATATCTCTCTTAACACATTCACAAACCTCAACTACAAGAGAAAGAAACAGAAAAAAACAGAGCAATGTCAAATTACCCTGTTTTCATTTTCCTTAACTTACTCTTAACCATCTTCCACGCTTCAGGACAAGACCCTCCTTACATCGGTCACTTCTGTGGAAACAGAGCAAACTTCACAAGAAACAGCACTTACTTCTCCAACCTCAAATCACTCTTATCTACTCTCTCTTCCCCAAACGCATCCTACGCCACAGGTTTCCATAGCGCCACCGTCGGGAGTGGTTCCGACACTGTCACAGGCCTTTTCCTTTGTCGTGGTGACATCATCCCCGAAATCTGCAGCGACAATGCTCTCTACGCCGTCGACGATGCTCTCACCCGTTGTCCTGATCAGAAAGAGGCTACGATTTGGTATAACCCTTGCACGCTTCGATACTCCGACCGGAACATACTCTCTACGTTGGCGACTAGTCCTGGCGTTCTTTTGACCAACACCAACAACGTAACAGCTGACCTACGAGACCGGCTCGGAGAAGTTCTCAACTCAACCATGAACGAAGCGGCGATGATGGCCTTGAATAGTTCTCGTAAGTTCGGGCTAAGGAAAGCGGATTTCACACCGTCCAAAAGATTCTACGGGTTGGTTCAGTGCACGCCTGATCTGACTAGTGATGAGTGTAACGTTTGTCTTCGACGAGCCATTGATGGATTGCCTCGTGAGCAAGTTGGTGGAAGGAATCTTCTTCCAAGTTGTAACGTAAGGTACGAGCTTTACCCATTCTACTCAGAAACCTTAGCTCCACCACCACCGCCAATATCAGATACGGCCTCTGGTAACACACCGTTGGCACAACCGCAATCAAGACGTTACAGAAACTCGACTTTTTTAATCATCGCCATTGTTGTGCCAATTGTTGTTGCGTTACTTCTTTTCGTAGCTGTTCAATGTTACTTCTTAAAGAGATCAAAGAGAAGTTATGACGTTTCTGCTTCTGATGACGGTAATACGAGTTTTGTAGCACAACGAAAATTTTATATTTGTAAGATTACTTTTTCACAAGAAGTTGTGTATGGGTGCGCAGGGTCTCTACAGTTTGATTTTAATACGATTGAAGCAGCGACAAACAAATTCTCTGACAGTAACAGGCTTGGTCAAGGAGGATTTGGCGATGTTTATGAGGGTCTGTTACCAAATGGAACAGAAGTTGCTGTAAAGAGACTATCAAAATCATCAGAACAAGGAGTCGATGAGTTCAAGAACGAGGCTACTCTTGTAGCAAAGCTTCAGCATAGGAATCTCGTACGGCTTCTCGGGTTTTGTGTCGAAGGAGAAGAGAAGATACTCGTCTACGAGTTTGTCCCAAACAAAAGCCTTGACTATTTCCTCTTTGGTTGGTTTGCTTGATCACTTTATTTTAGAAGCTTAAGGTTAATTGGTCACATTAGATATATATTAATTTGTGTGTATGGATTGGTACAGATCCTTCAAAGCGAAGTGAGTTGAGCTGGAAAACACGACACAAGATTATTGGAGGGATTGCTCGAGGAGTTCTTTATCTTCATCAAGATTCACGGCTCACGATCATACATCGTGACCTTAAAGCTAGTAACATCCTCTTGGATGCCGATATGAACCCCAAAATTGCAGATTTTGGGATGGCAAGGATTTTTGGGATGGACCAAACCCAGTCTAATACAAGCAGAATCGTTGGAACTTTGTGAGTGATGATTTGTGTCGCATATTGATATTATCCTTGTTATATATCAAGGTTTATAAAAGTTTATTTAATTTGCAGTGGTTATATGTCTCCCGAGTATGCAATGCATGGACAGTTCTCTATGAAGTCTGATGTCTATAGCTTTGGAATTATAGTTCTTGAGATAATAACCGGCAAGAGGAATAACAACTTCAACCAAACTGATGGTGATTCCGACTTGGCCTCATATGTGAGAAACCATCAACTTAATTATATTAATCAAGTCTATTTCCATAATGATGATAAATAACATTGTGGGGTTAATCATATATGTAGTCATGGAGAATTTGGAAAGAAGGAGTTGCTGAAGAACTGGCGGATCCAGCAATAAGGGAGAGTTGTGAGAAAGATGAAGTTATAAGATGCATCCATATCGGCCTACTATGTGTTCAAGAAGATCCTGCAGATCGTCCAACAATGGGAACCATTGTAATGATGCTTTGTAGTAGAACAATGAGCTTACCAAATCCTCACCAACCAGGATATAGCTTTCCTAATCAAGATGAATCGGAAACCACCAATGCAGCATTTGTCTCAGAGTCTAATATTGACGACTCATCCATCACAATTACTCTTCCTCGTTGAATATTCTTGTTTGGGATTTAATAACATTGTATACTCTAGTCTTAATTTACTACCCTTACGTCTTGGTGTTTGACTATAACGCTGTCGACAAAGTTATGGATGCATGATGAAACATAGTTAATATATAAATCAATATATAATAGATAATGTTTCATCATGCATCCAGAACTTTGTGGACAGCGTTATAGTGTTAGACTTGGACTTTTTCAAATTGGTTGTTTCTTGGACTTTTTCAAATTGGTTTTTATTGACAATAGTTTATATTTTTTTCTTCTAGTATAAATGATCAAATTTACGATAGACAAATCTGATTCCTACAATTTTAACGGTTAGTGCTTTCACAGACGATTCCATAGTTGACATTTCTAAATGTATCAAAAAAGATAATGGTAGAAAGTTTTACAAGCACGGTTGACAATTCTAACCTTATAAGAAGGACCACGGCGAATGAGTCTCCAAAAATTTGCAATAATTCATATTAGGGAGATTTACTCCAAATTAGTTATTATTACGAGAATCACCAAATCTTTTATTTATTATTAGGATATTTCGGGTATTTTCAAAATGTTCAATGTGTCCTTGGTTTATGTTATCGGAAAAACGTAATTACAAAAATGTCATTGCCACGTCAGAAGTCGCTGACGTGTATTAAATAACTCAGCCGTAACGCTTTTACAGAGGCAATGACGTCTGAGTTATAGGTATGTTGCGGCTGATTTATGCAAAAAACATTTGAGTAAGAGCGGACGGCTGACTTAGAGCATAGCTCAGCCAAGCGTTACGGCTGGCTTAGTGAAATCCGGCTGAGCTAACCTTTAGTCAACCTAATACCGAATGTAGAAAAAGTAATTAACCTTTAGTCAACTACCAGACCAATGAGGCTCCTACATTTATATTGATACTTTTCATATTTTGATGAGTAGGACATAGTGTTAGTCAACTTATCTTTAGTGTGATTAATAAGATAACATTGAATCCCCTTCAATAGGAATTGTGCTTGGGTTAAGCGGCTAGATCGGATCTGCATCTTGAGTTGAAAAATGTAAAACAAAAAATGGAATAAGAGAGCTAATTCGTGAACGTTGATCAACGAGGATATATATCAGTAATAGTTGCATTATCCACAGAACAAGAGTTGCTTGATCCTTCACCCATAGACTCTTGATTTCGGTTAGTAGGTTTGCTCCGTAAGAAAAAACCTGGCTGTCGAGGCACCGGTAAACACATTGTGTTACTATCAAGCATAAGGATGATTGTTGACAAATTGGGACGGTGTGCAGGGTCTTCTTGAACACATAACAGACCAATATGTATGCATCTAATGGCTTGATGCCTCGGATAATTAGCTTCCAATGACTCATCCACTAGTTCAAGTGCCGTACCATTTCTCCAAAGTGTCCAAGCCTGAGATTACGATCACATATTTAGTTGGTGATCAGATATTTTAACTCAGTTAAAGCAACTTGATTTTATATATAACTCACATATGTGACCAAATTGTCAATGCCACCTTCACTCCTACTAAAGCTGCTATTCCTCTTTCCACTTATAATTTCAAGGACTAAGACTCCAAAGCTATACACGTCGGATTTCACAGAGAAATGTCCACGCATTGCATACTCTGGAGGCATGTAACCACTGGAAAACAAGATAAAACCAAAATTTAAATTTTAGGTTTACTTGCAGCAAAGATAAGTGAATTATGTATACTATGAATTTGATTCAGTAGAGCTCTACTATGTCCCAACGATCCGTCTCGTGTTGGCTTGAGTTTGATCTATTCGGAAGATCCTTGCCATGCCAAAATCTGCAATTTTCGGGTTCATATCAGAATCCAAGAGAACATTACTGGCTTTGAGGTCTCGATGTATAATCGTGAGCCGTGAATCTTGATGAAGATAAAGAATCCCTCGACAAATCCCTCCAATAATTTTGAATCTTTTATCCCAATCCAACTGATGTTGCTTTGTTTGATCTTTAAAAAAAAAGCACAAAGCTCAAAACAATACTCAAGACTGTGAACATCACCAAAATAATTTAAGATTATAAAAGAAGTTTTTGGCTACTTGCAACTTACCAAACAAGAAATAATCAAGACTTTTGTTGGGCACAAACTCGTAAATGAGTAATTTCTCTTCTCCTTCCACGCAAAATCCTAGGAGCCTAACAAGATTCCGGTGCTGAAGCTTGGCTACAAGAACAGCCTCGTTCTTAAACTCTTCATCGCCTTGTCCTGATGTTTTAGACAACCTCTTTACAGCCAGTTCTGTTCCGTCTGGAAACATACCCTATCACCAGTAATTAGCTAAGGTTAAGAACTTAACAATCTATAACTTGATCAATCTAGTTGATTCCATTAAAGAATTTTTTCACCTTGTAAACTTCACCAAAACCACCTCGACCAATCTTGTTACTCTCGGAAAACTTATTTGTAGCAGCTTCAATCGTCTTAAAGTCAAATCGAAGTGAGCTTGAAGCTGTGACATTTGAACAAACACAAGTATATTATTTAAGAGACTCTTTCTCGAAAAAATAAAACACCAATGAACTGATGAACAACACATGAACTCACTTCCATGTTCAGTTCCTCTAAGTAACTTTCCTCTCCTCCAAAAACAAAACCAAAGAAGTAGCAGAACCAGGACAACAAAGACAAACGATACAGTGACAATAACCGCAACTTTCCCAGTCGAAATCGTTGTTTTATCTGCGCAAACCCTGATTAAATCATTAGTAGTTACACAAAAGCAAAAACATCATCACAAAAATGTCTAAAACTAAGTTCTTACCTTTATCTGTCTGATTAGCGGGCGGAGATGAAGACGGAGGCAACAGAGTGTTTCTACCAAAAGCTCCAGAGAATGGATAAAGATCCCACCGGAAGTAACAGTTAGGCCGAGACACAACACCTCCTTGCTTCCCAAGGCAACATGACTGGTACTCGCTTAAGCTTCGGAGAAGACAAGTATTACAATCCTCTGAAGATATGTCCGAAGTACACTGCATCAGTGCATACACAACTTGAGAATCCCCCAAAGCTTTTGAATCAGCCGCATACGAATCAGAAGTTGTTGTTGCTATCATATGGTCAACGAGTTCAGTCAAATTCAAACCCTTGAATTCTCTCGAGTTGTTCACAACCAACGACGGCTCCAAATCCAAAGATCCAACAAATGAACGGTTGGAGTAGCGGACGAAACAGAGCGTCTCGTTGTCGTCACGCCACCAGAAAGCTTCCGTGTGATTACGACAGCTCTGTAACAACCCATCTGACGCAGCCTTGACGCAAACAGAACAGAGGTTGGAGTCAGAGCCAGGGATGCACATCCCTAGAGCATAAGATTTCTCCGGATCTTGACCAACAGAGGACGCGTAGAAGCCGTCTTGAGATGAGACTGTAGTGGGAAGAGAGGTGAGGATGAGTCGATGGTTAATACCGTAAAGGCTCTCTGGTCTGAAGTAACCAGTTTCCAAGCATGTTTGAGCACAGACAACACCAATGATGATTAGGTTGATGAAAAGCCATAAAGTTGATGATGAATCTTCAATTATCTTCTTGCTCATATTCTCTGAAAATATGTAACCATGGAATCAGTTGAATTTTTGGGGTCTCATCATCCTCATCTCACATCCTCGTTACAGAATTTGAGAAAAAAAGTCACAATGAATGAAGAAAAAGACAGATAATAATAAATTTTAATTGACAGAAAATAAAATAAATAATAATAATAATAATAATAATAATAATAATAATAATACATTTTTAGAGTAAATAGTTTATAGCCTCCATTACAGACTGTGTTGTTGATCATGGTTCTATTCGTCCACATGTGTCGTTGTAATAAAAATAAAAAATGCTGACGAAATATCCGTTACAATGATATCTGCAAGCGGTTAAATATCTTGTAGTTAATGTAGTATACTACTAGATCAGTGGCACGCGTTGACATTATTTTACACAAAATGGTGTATTTTTATGTGTTAAAATAGATTTTCTTCTATTTTTTTTTTGTATCATATTATCCAATAATAATATCTGTGTTATTTATTCACTTTAACATAAATAATTCACATAATATGATTTTTAGATTATTTTACAATTCCATTCTAATTATAATAAACTAAAATATATTTTAGTATATAAAATTTGTAAATCTTTATAGAGAACAAACTGAATACATATTTCGTTTACAAAGAAAGCTAAATGTATATTTAAAATTATACTTTAATTAGCTTAAAATTATTGTCATATATATATATATATAGTAATTTTGAAATTTATTTTTCAAACAAAAAAATCAGTTATTTACTCAAAATAAATTTATTTTATGAATATTCTCACATATTTTTCTAATTTACATATTCTATCAAATATTTTGTAACTCTCTTATAATTTATCAATTATTTAAGTCACTAAATTTTAGTTAATTGCAATTATGTAATTTTGTTTATGTTGATATTTTTGTCACATCCATAGTATTTCTAGCATTGAAATGAATTATTAATAACGATTAAAATTATAATAAATAATAAAATATATTAATATTTAATTATTGTATTTTTGTAACTCTTATATAGTTTACGTAACTCCTATGAATTGATATATGGGGCAATTGCAAAAATAAACGAATTGATATAATATAATGTTACGCAATAGCCTAAACAAGGTTAAAGTAGAATATCAAATTTTAATGGTATAATAGAAGTATATATATTATAGAATGAAAAGAGGAAACTTATGTTTTAGTTAGAATGTTACTAGCATGTTTTATCTTTACTATCAAAAATGCTAGGATGTTGACCTGTGCGTTGCCGTACGGGAAAGTGAAAATTTGAAATGACTAAATTGTTAATTTCACATTTCGACTAGAAACTTTATGGTAATTCTTTAACCGTATAATATAAAAATCAAAAATAATGACTAAAATGAATCAACCAAATTAATTAAATAAAATTTTTGTTATATATATAAAAAATAATTTAGTGACAATAAGAGAATAATGTTAAAGATATAAAGATATATGAATCAAGGCTTGCTGATCATACTCAGATAATCAATTTTGAAAGATATTCACATAAAATAAATTTTAAATTATTATTCTATCAAAATTTACAAAATATAATAAGAGAAGCAGGGAGAAAGAACTCATAACTGCAAGTCTGTGAAACGACCTGACCCGTTTTTTTTTTTAATAAATTTAATAATAATATAAATAACTATGATTAGTGGTCCTATACCCACTAGCCACCTAACCACAATCACAAACAACAGCGGAATAACAATACCAATTAAATAACCAACTGAACCAGTATTCCAATATTAATCCATAATAGAATAACCAACAACCAATCCTAACTATTTCTATGTCAAACAACAGGAAACCAAGGAACCGGTAACCTAATAAGTTCTAAAGACCCAACTCTAGCAACCTAGCAATGTCAGACAATATCCAATCGAGTCCCTAGAACATCTTCCTCTTCATTGCCTTGATTCCACGATCACACTTTGCCTTTACCTGCACCACAAACACAAATTGAGATGCATGAGTATTTGATAAATACTCAGTGAGGAAATCCTCCCATCTACTGGGGTATACACACAAGCAATAAGATATCTCATGCCACAAACAACAACAATAAAACAAACCAGGAACATGAACAAGTGACCCGACACGATCTGGTTACTGTCAGAATGGTATCTACCGATACCAGAAGGTGTCGACCAATACCAGAAGGTGTCGACCGATACCAGAAGGTGTCGATCGACACTGAACATCTGGTGTCGACCAACACCACTTGGGTGTCGACCGACACCTGCTCGACACCCCCGAAACCCTAATGGTGTCGACCGACACCTCCACATGGTGTCGACTGACACTCGCTAAGTCCCCAAGCCGTCCTCGCGTTAGTGTTGACTGACACTACTGTCGAGCAGTGATTTCCTTCGAACAGAACCTCCGAATCTTGCCTCCAAACTTCTCCTCTTTGTCTCACACAATCCTAGGAACGAATCCAAGCCTCAGGAGCTACGAAAAACTCACAAACAACCAACCAACACACAATATCACAGAAACAGAGATCTTAGCTTAGATAAGCCATGGTCATGCACTCACCTTAGCCAACAAAGAGATCTAAGCCCAAAGGACGAAGCTACCACCACAGAAACCTTCCCACCACGTTTCTAGCCTTGGATCTTCACTCTCACAGCAAGATCTCTCCAAAAATGCCTTAAAATCTAACAAACTCTCACAAGAACTCTTAGAAACTGTTTTCTCCTCTTTCTCTCTCAAAAACAACAAACGGCGACCAAGACAAAAATAAAAAATGTCCTATGTCGTTTTCCCACATAAATATCTCGGTTCAAAGGTTTTTCCCAAACCAAACTGGTCCAAATCGATAATTAAATCAATCTGGTCGAACCAGAAATAAGTGGTGTCGACCGACACTACATGAGTATTGATCGACACCCACCCCCAAAACGCAGGGTTTTGGTTCGCGGGCGTTACAATTCTCCCCCACCAAAATAGATTCGTCCTCGAATCTCGAACAACACTCAGCCAAGGACTCATGTGCTACCGACTCCACGGCCCGCACTCCTTCGAATTATATACGAAAGGTCACCTCTAGGTGATAGACTCACGCTCTAGGCGTTATTTGCTCTCGACTTTTGGACTTTCCTTTACTCACAGGCCTAAACCTTGAGTTTTTGTTGGCTCCTCATCAGACCTAAGTCTGCATGCCATAATGTTGGCTCCTCATCGGGCCTAAACCCGCATGCCACAATGTATAAGGAAAAATCCAATATTCGTCTCTCGGGTCGTCACCCTACAGCGCGTCTTCGGATCGTCATCCGAAGTCGATATACCAACCACAAAGTCTTGGAATATGGCGGTACTAGGAGAACCGAAGTCCCCCAAGAGTCGCGAGCAAACAATTCTGAACACGTCTGAGTCCTATTCCTAACCAGGTTCCCTTTCTGTGGCCCGCGTAAGACAACACAATGTCCTACCAACCACATATCCCCTCACTGGAATACCCCATGACCACACAAGGATCATCTCACTGCCCCACGGGCCGCCACGAAGGAAAAACAAATGTCCTAAACAGGACCACCACAAAGGCCAAACAAATGTCCTAAACAGGACCGCCACAAAGGCCAAACAAATGTCTTAACAGAACCGCCACCAAGGCCAAACAAATGTCCTAAACAGGACCGCCACAAAGGCCAAACAAATGTCCTCAACAGGACCGCCACCAAGGCCACTCGTCCCAAAGGACCGCCACCAAGGCCACTCGTCCCGAAAGACCATCACGAAGACCATTTGTCCCGAAGGACCGCCTCAACAGGCACTCTGGCTAAACAGCCCGCCACGAAGGCCACACAATGGCTAAACAGCCAGCCACGAAGGCCACACAATGGCTAAACAGCCCGCCACAAAGGCCACACAATGGCTAAACAGCCCGCCACGAAGACCACACAACGGCTAAACAGCCTGCCACGAAGGCCATACAATGGCTAAACAGCCCGCCAAAAAGGCCACACAAGCCCTCTCCTAGGCTCTCCGCCACCAAAAATGGACAAATTCTAACTTACATAAAACTTTCCATTTTTTAGCACTTACCACATCTGGAAATTTTCCACTTATAGAAACTTCTAATTCCGGAAACTTTCCTGCAAAAAACACTGCCTTGCAGAAATTTTGTACCCCAACCACCATCTCATCTTGTTACTGAGTCGCACAACCAACCACCCCAAGCGACCGAGTAAAAAGAGATATGGGCTGGAATACTCCATTCCCGCTCCAGCTACGGACTACAGATGGGGCCAGGCTAGGCAAGCTCAAGTCGTGGCTTGCTTCTCATACCACTTCTTAAACCTTGCCTTCATCCTCGCCTCAGGCTCCCAAGTCTGCTCCTCCACACCATCACAGTCCCATAGGACTCTCATCAAAGGAATCGTCTTCTTCCGAAGTTCCTTGATCCTCCTCTCGAGAACCCTCACTGGTCTCGCCTCCAAAGTCATGTTGGGCTGAAGATCCTCAGGGATCTTAGCCAACAACTGGTCATCCTCACGGAGACACTTCCCCAACATAGACACATGGAAAACCTTATGGAATGCACGCATAACCTCAGGTAACTCCAGCCTATATGCCACTGGTCCAACTCGCTCAATCACTCTGAACGGACCCATATACCTCGGACTCAACTTAGTCTCAGTCAATGACCTGTTCGGACCCCGCAACATAGCCATCTTGAGGAACACTCTATCTCCAACCTGAAACTCAAGATCTCTCCTCCTCCTATCGGCATAACTCCTCTCCCGATCCTGAGCTTCCTTCATGTTCAGCTTGAGAACCTGAATCTTCTTCGAAGTCTCCTGAACAAAATCTGCCCCGTACATGCTCCTCTCCCCCACCTGAGTCCAGCATAACGGTGTACGACACAGCCTCCCATACAAAGCCTCATAAGGAGCCATGCCAATACTCGCCTGGTAACTGTTGTTATAAGCAAACTCTACCAAACTCAAGTGATCTGCCCAATGGCCACCCTAATCCAACACACACATCCTCAGCAAATCCTCCAACGTCTAGATCGTCCTCTCTGACTGTCCATCTGTCTGGGGATGATAAGTTATACTCATATGCACCTTGGTGCCAATCTCTGCCTGAAATGCCTTCCAGAACACCGAAGTGAACTTGGAATCCCTATCAGTCACTATGCTCGCTGGCACCCCATGCAACCTGACTATCTCCTTCACATACTTCTTAGCCAAGACTGCTGCTCCATCAGTCTTCTTAATGGCCAGAAAATGTGCCGACTTAGTCAACCGGTCCACAATGACCCAGATAGCATCAAACGTCCTGGACACTGGCAAACCCACCACGAAGTCCATAGTAATCATATCCCACTTCCACTATGGAATGGGAACACTCTTCAGCAAACCACCATGTACCTGATGCTCAGCCTTCACTAGCTGACACACATCGCACCTCACAACCCAACTAGCCACATCCTTCTTCATCCCGACCAGTGATAGTACCTCTTGAGATCTCGGTACATCTTAGTCGCTCCTGGATGAATAGAGAACATGCTAGCATGAGCCGAAACCTGATACTCCGAGTCAACATCCTTTGAGGCATTCACCAGCCCAAATCCAACTCCTGAGCCAACCACACTCTGCTCAACAAATCTGTTCTATCAGCTGCAACCAAACCCAACGGCTCCTGAGAAACCGCTACACAAACTCAATGCATTGATCTCTCCTACCAGAAAATCCATATCCTGCTCCTGAGCGGAAGCCGCCCGCTTCCGACTCAAAGCATCTGCAACCAAGTTAGCCTTACCGGGATGATAGGCTATCTCAAGATCATAATCCGCCACCAGCTCCATCCACCACCTCTACCTCAAGTTCAGCTCGGGCTGAGTGAATATATATTTCAGGCTCTTATGATCTGGAAACACCTGTACTTTTGCACCATAAAAATAAGATCTCCAAATCTTCAGGGCAAAAATTACAGCACCCATCACCTTCCCATGCTGCATCAACACACATCCTAGACCAACACTGGATGCATCTGTAGGGTTCTCCTTGTTCAGGCAAAGCCAACACCAGAGCAGTAGTCAACATCTCCTTCAGGCTTGCAAAGCCCTCCTCAAACAACCAAAGAACACACAATATCACAGAAACAGAGATCTTAGCTTAGATAAGCCATAGTCATGCACTCACCTTAGCCAACAAAGAGATCTAAGCCCAAAGGACGAAGCTACCACCACAGAAACCTTCCCACCACGTTCCTAGCCTTGGATCTTCACTCTCACAGCAAGATCTTTCCAAAAATGCCTTCAAATCTCACAAACTCTCACAAGAACTCTTAGAAACTGTTTTCTCCTCTTTCTCTCTCAAAAACAACAAACGGCGACCAAGACAAAAATAAAACACGACCTAGGTCGTTTTCCCACTTAAATATCTCGGTTCAATGGTTTTTCCTAAACCAAACCGGTCCAAATCGATAATTAAATCAATCTGGTCGAACCAGAAATAAGTGGTGTTGACCGACACTACATGAGTGTCGATCGACACCCACCCCCAAAATGCAGAGTTTTGGTTCGCGGGCGTTACAGTCTGCAACCAACCAAATCGACTAAAAAGATAAATCTATGAAAAATTAGAAATCACAATCAATTACCTAAGTTAATACTTGAAAGATATTATCGATGTGGGTATTAGATGGAAAATGACACCAAACAAAAGTTAGATGAACAAATCAATAAATAAAACAATCTAAATTTTAACAAAGATGAGTGAATCAATGTTGATTAATAAATTGAAATAAAAAAATACTCAGAATTTTTAAATTTGGAGGTGTTATCAAAGAACAAAAACACTTTTCAAAGTTCATAAATATATATATAATTTGAGGTGTGAAACAAAAATGTGCGAAACAAACAAGGGCGAACATTGAAAGCTGTGAGTACGACGAAGAAACACAATTGATGGATCAAAATATTGCAATTTTGAGATTATTAACAAATCTAAACATTTATATGAGATAATAAAAACAATCTCATCCGTTAGATTTAAATTGAACCCTAAAAGTGGGTTTGCTATATAATATATAAACATATAAATCTATGAAAATTAGAAATCACAATCAATTACCTAGATTAATACTTGGAAGAGATGATTGATACGGTATAATGGAAAACGACACCAAACAAAAAAAATCAATAAATAAAACAATCCAAATTTTAACGAAGATGAGTGAATCAATGTTGATTAATAAATTGAAAAACAATAATACTTGGATTTTTTAAAATTTGGAGGTGTGAAACAATACTCAAAAAAAACAAAACTCTTTTCAAAGTCCATAAAAATCTGTATATACATAAAAATAAAAAGATGTGAAAACAAAGAGGTGTAAAATAAAAAGTTAGATACACTAAAATGATGAGGATGACTAATGGCCATGCTCTTAGGTCTTGATAAGCATATGGAAAAAACACAAAACAAAACGAAAAAGAACTTCAAACAACTCGCAAAGATGTGTTAGAATTTGTTCTTTCTTTCAGTTCAAATTTGGTGAATCAGACTGAGAGCAAGAGAGCAATTTTTCAGGCTAATCGTAAGTGTCTTTTCTCAGTTTATGATATTTTTAGGCAAAGTCTTATAAACAGAAACTGATCACACAGTAATGCAAATCTAAATCAAAACCAAAATACGACTTGATAAAAAGAAAAAAAAAAACAAGAATAACTTAAACATCATTACTCCAAATATTACAAAAGCTTTAATTAGAGACAAATGGCAACAACTTGAAAATAACAATAAATGCAACAACAACAACTTGAAAGCGTCTTTAAAGCCAATTCATGTTTGTCTATATTATACGATTCAATCAAAGAACTTAGGTGCCTCTCATTAACGGTACTGCAAAAACAAGAAAACGAAAGCAGAATGAACAATCATGTGAGATGCAAAATCAGTATATACATTCATAAATTGAATCTACTACCTTGATGAATCCAATCTCCTTAGCATTGCTGCGGAAGCACTGTCTACAGCAGTTCAATCCATACTTCCTGATCAGCCCGTGCGAGTTCCCGCACACACGGCTATACATAATAGCCACATACAATCATTTGCAAAATTACAAAGTCAGAGTCTTTCAAATGCCAATTATAACACATGGTGAACGCATAATCGAAATATAACAATCTCATAACACAAGCTAATCTTGCAAATAAGTCAAATGTAACAATCTCAGAACAGTTAGAGGAAAAACATAAAATGCGACTTAATAGCTGAGTTATACTATTCACTAAAATGAATCAATAGAGGAAACTGAACCCATAAACTAGTCAAAATCTGAATAGACTCTCATCAATAGATAAGACAAAATCTTGCATAGGTTCTATACATGTAAGAAGCAAACGAATCGGCGAGGAAGGAAGATGAATTTACCAGGTGCGGGATCCAGGGCCGTACTTCTTCGGATGAGAGTTCCACACATTGGAGTGACCCATTTCGCCGATTTGATCACAGAGGAAGAAGGAACGGCGACAAGGGAGAGACCTTTTTTAAAACCCTGGAATTTTTTTGTTCCAGACTTTTTTTTAATCAACACCGACTATATTATACTAAAGGGCTATAGGTTTTAGGCCCAATACGAGCCTTCTCTTTCGATTTAGTCGATCCAATATATGCAAAGAAGCCTTGATTATATTTACTTTTAATTACTATGGTCACTAGGACTCATATCGCCGAATGTAATAGAATAGTTTGAATATATAAACATTAAGCGCAACAAAAAATATTATGAAAAATAGGCGTAAATTTGCAAAAAAACATTTTCTAAAGTATTATAAATATATAAGATATTTATGAAGAATTATGGTAAATAGCTACAATTAAAAAAAATCATAATGACAAAGTGATCTTAACTGAGAATATTGAACTAATGGTTGTAATGAGTAAATGTAATTTTTATCAAATAATTATAATTAAAAAGACATGACTAGTTAAATAGACACACCTATTAGAATGTAAATAAAATATAATGAAAAGATACAACTCTATAATGAACAGATACAACCGTTTGAATTTTTTAAAAAGCATATAAAAACAAACAATTTACGTAAAGGTACTATAAAAAATCACAACTGTCTGCACTTCATTGTACCTAATAATCCATATAAACTGCTTTTAAATAGAAGACATCTTTATTACCATATTAAATAGGTCAAATTCAAAAAATCACTATATAATCCACTAACTGTTGGAAAAAAACTCTAACAATTTTTCTTAAATTTTTATATTTAAAATTAACTAAAAGTTGTAAATTAGATTCATCATTCCAAAAATCTTTTGTTAAATCAAGAATTGGAGGATTTTCTTTATTTTTAAAAGAGTGAATGCTAAAGAATAATTTAGAAAGCTGTAAAAACTGTTGAGATTGAAAATTTATATTGTTTTGTGTCATTGCAAAAAAATGAAAATAGTTTAAACAAACAAATATATATAGATTTCAAAAGATCTACAGTGAACAGTTGTAACTTTTCATAAATAACAGTTTTAATGAACCATCACAACTTTTCGGAAAATGTCCCAAAGATACGAAAATACAACTGTTGGTCGCATTTATTCGGATTGTTATTATGTATAGATTAAGATATTTCCTTGATTCAGTGGTTGGACCCATGGTTTATTAATGGTGAAAGTCTAATATGTACTGTGAATCTGTGATTAAAAAAAAAAAAAAACCAAAACACAAAACACAAAAAATAATATATATATTATTTGTACTTATAGTTCAATAAAATACATGCCAGCAGCACATGTAATCTGTTTAAACTTTCATACTTGAATTTTTAAATAATAGGTCTTGAAAAAAAGAAGTTATGATCTGCAACATATCTTGAAAGGAAATTGTACGGGAAAAAAACTCTGTCTAACAATTAAGAAGAAGAAGAAAGATACAACTAAATATGTTATTTAGTATCTTCATTAACCTTGGAGAAAATCTTTAAGCCCAACACTTTTGGAGGTGAATCCGATCCAGCATCT
This sequence comes from Camelina sativa, assembly GCF_030686135.1. NCBI lineage: Eukaryota > Viridiplantae > Streptophyta > Magnoliopsida > Brassicales > Brassicaceae > Camelina > Camelina sativa. The sequence continues at coordinate 12,148,627 of NC_141885.1, forward strand.
TACTCCAAATTTGGTTCAAAATCAGCCTATGTTTCAACAAAAGTTATATTAAAAAAAAACGCTAATCTCAGCAATTTAACATGTCAAAATCACATAAGATGTGATTAACAATAAACATTGAAATTCTGGTTCAGTGGGATTGCTATAATGACAGTAACATTCCATATTTACTAAAAGAAATTTGGGTATATTACCAGTGACAGCTCATAGCCTTTCATGTTTATAACCTGTTCAGGTTTTAATCCGCCCCTGAGAAGTCTTCTAGCTAATACTGGTGAGTTCTAGAAACAAACAATAAGATATCACAATTAAAAACATTCAAATACAAAAAGTAAAAATAACTAAAGAAAATAGAAGCTAACTTCAATGGTTGGTACACAATTTCCAATGCTCTCCAATATTTATAAAGAATATTAGTATAGAACTTAGCTGGATCATGTAATATTAGTATATATCATGTTTGATTAAAAGCCATATTATTTCATGTTTTACAAAGCATATATAAAATAGCAAACAACACTTTTTGTAAACAGAAGATTAAAACTTTAAAATGACATTTTTGTGAAACGGAGGAAGTAAAATTTCTGTATAATATTTTACATATGCATATATGAATAATTTCTTTCAATGATTAGATCTTTTCTTGGAAAAAAATTATTGAGAAATTCCTTGTAACAACTACATATATATATATCATATGGTGTAAGATGTTCTATTGTACCTTATAGCTTATTTTAAAACATGTTCTCATCCTTAATTCGTTAAATCAATTTCCAAGAGAACCACATTTTATATTTTTAAAATGAAATAATTGCCAAAGCCTAGGATTTCCATCAACACATGCATGACAAAACAAATCATGAAAACAATTTTTTTAAAAATGAAGGATAGAAGGAACTAAGTTAAACTAACCTTGAGTTTCTCAACCAGAAGCTCCAACTTATACTTGTACATTGGTGTATCTTCTCCAAAAGAATCATATAAAGCTTCCTCAAGAGCAAATACCACCACAATAACGTTATCTGGTGACAAAAACTCAACATCGCCAGCTTGCTTCTCCTTACTTGCACAACATATGTGCTGAAGTAGTGCTTCCAAAAGCTCAACCATTTTCTTGTCACGATCAAAATCACTGGATGGTAATGATTCTAACTTCTCAGAGACCGGATTAACCTCAGCATTGTTTCCAGAACTCTCTATCTCAGTTTTGGATGAGACACATCTTTTCCTAACTGATCTTTTACGCCTCGAAATCTTAGTCATTTGGAAATTATTATTATTGTCAAGGAGATGAGCAATCCTCGAAATGGTATTTTCCACGAGAATATTAATCTCAACCTTTTGACGCACATTAAAGCCTTTATCAGAAAACTTCCTCAACTTGCTGTTGATACCATCATAAACCTTTCTCACGATGAAGTCGGGATGCTCAGAATAATTTGAAATTTGCTTATCATCTGGCACAAAATACACAAGACACTTGTGCTTCACAGATTCAGCAAACACTTCATCACGATGGAAACTGAAGAAAATCTCCCTTGAGTTTTCAGATTCCCACTTTCCAACTTGTTTTATTTTAATATCTTCTCGACGGTAAAACCATTGCACCTCCAATTTCACAAGTCCATCTTTTTCTTTTACATAAATATCCTGTTTCCAACAAACAATTGAAAAAAAAATCATATTTAATTGTTGATTATGATATGAATAACCTAAAAGTATATATACGAAAAACTATTCCATATTTCGTACCTTGATGATCGCAACATAGTAGTTTTGGTTAGAGATTTCCGGAGCCAAAAGCACTGTATCTTGCTACCAAAATTAAGAAAAAAGCCTAATGTAAATGGTATTACAAGAATTACACATATAGAACAGAAACGTTTCATTAAAATAGTCTTATCATCACACAAATTAAAAAAAAAAATATATATATATATATATATATATATATATATATATTATAGTAACCTCTCAAAATCTTAAAACAAAACAAAACTCACCAGTCCATATCGTGTGCCATGAAACTCGAATGTCTCATAATGACATGTGATCTTTTCTCTGCCACCAGTACGTTTAATCACTTCCCCAATTGGCTTTGCGCAATCCCATGGTTTCCATTCTAACTTAGCTTTCTTCTTCACATGCTTATCCTCACTCTTCTCCCTCGTTATCTGATCCATCTCCGTTTCTTTCGAGCTAAAAATCGAATCCCTTAACCTGGACGACAATGAAACATCGTATTTATTTTCTTCTAGGATAACATCTCACTGGTTTACAAATTTCTCATGCCGCTCATAATGAATTTTGAGCTTTTTCTGAGACTTTGGATATCATATTACAGATTCGTTTTTCACCCAAAAAGTTATCTAATCATAACAATTAACAAAACATGATTACTAATGTCATAACAATTAATGAAACGAAAGATGATCTACGGGTGGAAGAAAATATAAATCCAAAACCTAATAATCTTTGCATAAGGTGTAGGTAATATGGTAACCATATATAACATAGATTCACTCAGATGTGTACCTGATTCTTATTCCATCGGACCAATGTTTGGATATGTCTTAGCTTCGATTACCAAATAGATAGCCAAACCTCAGGACTAATGGTTGTTGTAATGCTTTTATGAGTCTTTTTCTTTTAATCCGGTCTCGACAATCTTCTCTCTGCGGGATTATATTTATATACAAGTTTTCATCAGCAAAAGGCAATACATATAAGGAATTAGTTCACACAATAAACGTGTTCTATTTTTCACTTTTAATAGATTCTTAAAAGAAGAAAGATATAATGAGGCACAAAAGGAAATGAAGAATAAGAAAAAAAATATTTATACACGGAGTCAACAACTCATTTTTCTAGTTTACTAAAATTTTATGTGATCTGTTATTTATCATTTTTGCAAGTGCAATGTACTATTTGAAAGATGATTTTTAAAATCTCCAAAAAAAATAAATAAGACTTTATTTCTATTTTATATCTTTCCATAATTAGATATTTACGAAAATGCTATAATCGAAAAAAAAAAAAAAAAAACTCTCTCCCAAAGGCGATGACCATGGCGATGGCGATGGCGATGGCGACGACGACATTAGAGTTCTAAATTTTATGAATTGAAGTGGTTTGGAAAAGATTTCTCACGGATTTGGTTGGGGTTTTTTTCTTGGTGTTGGTTGGATGGTCTGAAGGTTTGTTGGGTGATGTTAGATGCGGATTGGGGAAATGTAGGAGGTGGATCTCGGAGGGGTCTCGGGTTTAGTTCTTGAGCCCATGCTCGATTTCTTTCTCGAAGATAAAGGTGGGTATGATGGGCGAGGCTTGGTATTTGGTGGAAATACGATGGAGGCGGTTCTAGGGAGGATCGTGGTTAGGATCTGTCGCAATTCTAATTCTTCAATTGAAGATCACAGTGGGTATGTTGGGTACTGGAGGGTGCTGGTTGGGGTTGATTTGGCAAGGGATCTCCCATAAATATTCAGGCTGGGTTGGAGAGTTTTGGTTTACCTTCTTACTAGGTGACAAAGGAGTTTTTGGTTTTGAGTGGACAAAGGGATCCCATGGTGGTGGTTTTTATCGCTGGTAGAGTGGTTGTTGGGACGGGAAGGGACTTGTTTGATGACGGTGTGCCAGTAACGTGCTTCTCCGGCGACAGTTCAGGGTCTCCTTAGCAATCTTGAGATTCAGTTCTCCTATTTTTCTTGTCTAGAAGTTATTGCATGTCGGTTCAGATTTGGCAAGTCATTAAGGCGATATTTTGGATGTCATCTTGTTTTGGGAGGGTGGTTATTCAATTTCCATGGCAGCATCAGTCTTGCTCTGCACGATGAAAATTTTCTCTTTTGATACGACAAAATATTTTGGCATATTTGGGGGGAGAAAAGTTTCCTTCTTCTATGGGTTCGATTATGAGAAAAGTGGGTGTATTTAAAGGGGCTATCCGAGAAGAGCTTTATTAATTCTAGCTTCTTTTTGTGGTTGCTTCTTACAGTTTTGCAATTACTCTTGTCTTTTTTGCGACTTTCTGCGGATATTGCATGGTTCTTGTTGATCTCCATTTATCAAAGTCACTTGCTGGAAAGTAGTTTGACCGGGATTGCGATGTCAGGGAAGGCTCCTCTCCGTAAGATCAAGATCTGACAGTTTGATAACTCAGCACTGATTGCAGGTTACTCTAAGACCATGATAGGTCGATGCCTCAATCCTCGTCTACAGGACATGAAGTCTTTGTTTTTCATGTTCCTCCGGATTTGGCAATTGGAAGGGTAGGTTTCTGGTGCGGATTTGGGTTTAGGGAAATTTTAGTTTGACTTTGTTGCAAAGGAAGATATTTTTGAGGTGTTAAAAATAGAGCCATTTCACTTTGATAACTGGATGGTTTCTCTGGTCCGGTGGAAGCTGTCAATGGATCCCTCTTATCCTTCTACCTTGAAGTTCTGGATACGGATATTGGGGATTCCTTTGAAGTTCTGGGTAGACCCTACTTTCGCGATATTGGGGCAGCTTTGGGAGAAGTGGAGGCTGTGGACATTGATGGTGGCAGAGTGCAGGTGACATTTGATGAGCTCTCACTGCTGTGTTTTGAGACAGAGAGAGAGTTCTCTTGTGGTGAGATCACAATGGTGAAGCTTCACTATGAGCATTCGTTTGGGGTCAGCATGCTTTGTTCTAGTAACTGTCATGAGGCGAGTCATTGCCCTACTCTTGTGATTTCTAAGGCTGAGGAGGTGCAGCGACATACTGAGGTGCAAGAGGAGGAGAGGCCAACTCTCAGTTTTGTGGAGCAGTGACTAGTGATAAGATGGTAAGCTCAAGGGGAACTCTGCAGGTCATGATGGTCGGGAAGCGACTAGGGAGGGTAAACAACATGGGTCAGGTGGTCAGAAACAGGGTGCAGGCAGGTCTTGTCAAACAGGTCGTACTGGAGAGGTTCCTACTCAGTCTTGGTTCACTAGCTATGCTCAGTATAATGGGCATCGGGGTTTGAAGGGGATTGATTTTGATGGTCCCAAGCATGGGACAGTTTCAGGGAGAGCAAAGAAACCAAAGAAGGTTAGGAAGGTATTGTTCACTGAATCTGACTTTGGTTCTGTTCATGATCCTACTTTGGTTGTGGATGATGTTGTTGAACAGGGGGCAGAATTGGAACAAGGATAGGTGGCTGCGGATACTGTCTTTCACGATGAGGTCATGGTGGAGACGACTGTAGGGGTCTCACTTGGTGCTAGTAAAGCGTTAGGGGAGCCTCTTATTGCTTCAAAAGGGGCTAGCAGGTTTTGGAAGATGCAGTAGGTCTGTAGGGAGTTTCAATTCAAGATCTATCCTCGGATATTGCCTCTGGTATGCAGTATATGGGTGTCGACACATGTTTAGAGGACCCTTCAAGTGCAGTTGAGGATAAGGAAGATAGGGAGGTTATGAATGCTGGTTTTTAAAATGGGGAGCATGTAGCAAACACGGTTATAGAGTCCTTGAAGGTTGATATTCTTAGCAATCAGGAGCAGGGGGCTGGTAAGGATGGTTGGGTGGATAAGGGGAAGCGAATCAAAGGTCCGCTACCGATGGGAGTTAGTTCAAAGAAGCGCATTGCTGATATGCTCTCTATGCCCAGGGAACGCCCGACGCCCCAAGGTACTTATGTGGTTGTGGATGGTCAACACCCGACGGAACCGGTGATGGTGAAAGTTGATATTGGTGGTCCTAAACCACCACAACCTGCCTTGGATAAATGAGAGTTTTAAGCTGGAACTGTCAGAGTCTCGACAATAAGGCAACTATTGGGCATCTTCAGGATTTATGGAAGCAATATGGGCCAGATTTCTTGTTTCTCTCGGAAAAGAAGCAATCCTTTTTTTGGAAAATTTTGTAGGTCATTTTGGTTATGTTTATTTAAAACCGTTGATCCTTTTGGTTGTAGTGGCGGTTTAGCCTTTTTTTATAATGATGAATTTTTGGTTTCTATTTTATATGATTGGACATTGAGGCAATTGCTAAAGGGAATTTTTTTTATGACTTTTGTGTATGGGGATCCGGTCCATAGTAAGCGCGAACAAGTTTGGGAATGGTTAGCGCGGTACGGATTGTCTCGAGACTCTCCATAGTTTTTAAGTGGTGATTTTTATGAATTAAATGGCAATGATCAGAAACGTGGGGGAACTTTATACCACACGTCATCATTTCTTCCCTTTAACTCTATAATTGATAATTTTGGACTCCTTGACTTTCATTATCTTGGTTATTCCTTATCTTGGAAAGGATGGCAGAATAAAAAACCAATCCGGTGTTGGCTAGATAGGGCGCTGGCGAATGAAGACTCGCGTGATATGTTTAGTAAATCATTCATTGACTATTTGTCCATGATAGCGTTGGATCATAAACCAATCTTAGCTACGGTAGAGGATAAGATTATCCCGAGTAGGCATTGTTTTCGATTCGATAAACGGTGTGTCGGGAAGGAAGGGTTGTTAGAGGCCATTGCCGAAGGATAGGAGTCTCATAATTGGTCACCTCTGAGGGAGATTGTTTATAAGCTGATTAGCTGTCGGCGTGCCATTTCTCAATGGCGGAAAACTTTGAAACCATTTTGTAGGGAAGCCATTGAGGGCCTAAAAATCGAGCTTGCCCTTGCACAAGATGATGATACGCGGTCATCCGAGGAGATCACGGTGTTGATTTTATGGTTACGTGAGGCTTATCAGGATAAGGAAGTATATTGATATTAGAAAAGTTGGAATCGTTGGATGCGTGTAGGAGATCATAATTCAAAATATTTTTATGCGCTAGCGAAACAACGCTGGGCTCGGAATCGGATTATATGGTTACATGGGGCTGATGATGTATGGTCAACAGAGGATATGGATGTTCAAAAAAGTTATATTTTTGTAAAACTATGATTATTTTGATTATATATTTTAATCAACTTTATTTTTTGAATTTTTTCATATTACAGTTACATATTATGACTTGAGTTACTACACAGATTTATATTTCTGTAAGAATGAAAATTATAAATTAATATTAAAAGCACATTTTTATCTTATTTTCTTGAAAAAAAATTTATGGTTTATATTTTATTTTTTATATATTTAAATTTTTTGTTTTACATTAAGTTTTTTAGTTTTATTTAAAAAATAATTATAATTATGTGCAGTATAATATTATTATTAAAACTTTAATATAGTTACAATTGTGTAATATGTTTTAAACACCAATATAGTTTCAATTAGAATATATTGTGGAAAAAATGATAAAGTTTGATAATCAAATTGTAAACTATTTAGAGGTGTCAAACCTTACTTAAACATTTTACAATTTTTAAAAAATTTTAATCAGTTAGATATTTATCAAATTCATTAATAATATCAAGTTAAAGCACTTTTAAATGTTCCAAATTAAAATATTTTAAAATTTTATATTATTATATAAAATTATGAATTTCAACAAAAGAAATGTATGAAATTAACTATAAATATTCAACTTCCGACCCGTTATTCAGTCAGAATTTTTTTTTAAAAGAAATATATTTACTTAGTCGGAATTTTTGACTCCCTACAATTTTTTTTAGATTGAACAGTTAATATTCGTTTATAAACATTCAAATTATGGCCTATGCGGACTAAAATTTGATTTCTTTTATTACTGAAACGACTCGACCTATTTTTTTAGTATAATAACTCTCTAGCTAGTGATCTTATACTCACTAACATCTTAACCTAAATAAAACGCAAACAACGGAAATAACCAACAACACCAAACCGACAATTATCCAAATTATCCAATACCTAATAAACTAATAATCAATTCATAATAAACAGTAATAAACCATCCAACAAAGTCATTAAACATTAAACCAACAACCTAGCAACATTCTAACGACTTGACTCTAGCAACCTAACAGAAGCCATACAACACATCAACGAGCCACTAGAATATATTTCCTCTTCATTGTCTTGATTCTACGATCAAACTTTGCCTTTACCTGCACTACAAACACAAATGAAATGCGTGAGTATTATCATAAACACTTAGTGAGGCGATCCTACCATCTACTTGGCTATACACACAAGCGAAAAGACAAACACAATATATACACAAAGAAACAAGCAAACCCCGCAACTATGAACACATGCACCGTCAATGCGGCCTTGCTTCGACCGACACACTCCTTGCATCGACCGATGCAACGCCCATGCGTCGACCGATGCATTTCCTGCATTGATCGATAAAACGATCGATGCACTTCCTGCATTGATCGATAAAACGACTGATGCACTTCCTGCATTGATCGATACAACGACCATCGTCTCCATCAAATCCCTAACTGCGTCGACCGATGCATACCTTGCATCGATCGATGCAGTCCTGCAAATGATCACCGAATATGATGTCCTCCGACTTCTCTTGGCTCCATGATGCCGAAAGTGTCCTCCAAAGACCACAAAACTCACGATAAACACTCACACACGAGCCTATAAGCAATCAACACATAAAATCACATAAAACACACACAACTAATTGCATAAATCAGCCATAGTCACTAACTCAACTTTGAGAATGACGAATCTGATCTAAAACCCACAAAAATAGCCTCCTAGCAAGCTCTTCTCACGTCCTCAGCCCAAGATCTCCACCCACAAGGACAGATCTCTCCATAAACGGCTTAGAACTCAACGAAACTCCAAAAACTCTTACAAACGTTTTTCTCTCTGGAACGAAATAAGTGGCTAAGCTCTCTAAAACGTCTAGGTTTTCCCTTATATACCCTATAAAAACCCGTCCCGTGGACCCCACTAGCCCACCGCTAGCTTTCCCTCATAGGCCCCAAGTTGGCCCTGTAGGGCATCGATCCTAACCCCTCACTGTAAATATCCAAATCCACCAGTAGGTTATTGGTGCGCCAGGCGTTCCTCGAACCCTGGTCCCCACCCTTTAACAACCTTCCCACAGGAAAAACTGTCACCAATTGATCTGCAGGTCCCTCTGGTTTTCAAACCCATCCATTAGTAGCATTCAAACCAGCGTCATTTGGACCTGGACCTGGACCCCTACAACTCCACAAAATAATAACATCTTTGGTCGACCAACTCCAACGTCGGCTCCCAACACTTCCCTGACCGCATTCAACTTCAATGTCCATGTTGCATCTTTCACTGCTCCTGCTGTAGACACAACAAATACATCTTCCGGGTAAGTCCCCAATTCTAATTCCAAGTTATTTCCTCAGTGAAAAACCGTTGTTGAACATGTCGACATATCGATCACCGACAACATACTATGATATTTCATATGTTTCTAACTTGAATCATTTGCGGCAGAACCGAGCTGCAAATACAAGGTGATCCTGTTGATAGTAGCATATGGTTAAAGGAGAAATAGAATCGAGGGGAGGTAAATTGCTCAAAACTTTTTAAGTTGATCACAAAATTTAATTCCCAAAACTATAATCTTAATGGGGGAAAAATGTCATAAAAATCCCTAACTTTCAAATTTGGGACATTTTAATCACCAACTTTCAGGATGCCATTTTAATCACAAACTTTCTGTTGACTTGACCATAAAATAGTAACGTTTTGTTGACCACGCCGTTTTAGGATGTCCCAATTATTTGAGTGTAATATAATAGTTTGAATACATAAACTGTTACTAAAAACACAACCATCAAAATCAAAACTTATAACAAAAAATATTATATAGAATAGACGCAACTTTGCAAAATATATTGTTTAAAGTATTATAAATATAAGATATTTTTATGAAAAATTATCGTAAAGAGTTACAATTTAAAAAATCATTATGACAAAGAGATTCTAACTGAGAATATTGAACTAATGGTTATAATGAGTAAATCTAATTTTCTATTAAATAAATATAATTAAAAATATATTTAATAATGAGTGAAACTGTATCAACGAAAATTTAAAATTAAAATACACAACTCTTCAAAACAAAATAAGATTAATTTTAAATATAAAAATAGTTTTTAACAAAAAGTTACGATAAATAGACCCAACAGTAAATTCTCAACTAAGTTTTATTAAATTTCTATATTACTATAATCATTTCTAAAATTTTAGTTAGATTATAGAATAACATTGAATATTAGATATTAATATTCAAATTATTTAGATTCAACATAAAAGGAAAAATTTGTTTCAACAAACAATGATTTATTAGTTATTGATGAAGAGACAAATATATTTAAATAGACATGCCTATTAAGACGAAAAGTTGTGATGAAAAAATCTGAATAAAATATAGTGAAAATATACAACTCTACAATGAACAAATATAACTATTTGAGTTTTAAAAAATGAATTATTTTTACAAAAAAAAAGTACTACGAAAAGTCGCAACTGTTGTTCTCATTTCTTTAGATTGTTATTATTATTTTTAAATATTAAAATATTTTTTTAACAAAAAGTTGCAAGAAATAGACGCAACTATAAAAAAATTATATTAAGTTGTATTAAATTTCTCTATTGCTATAATCATTTCTATAAGTTTAGTTAGATTATAGAATAACGTTGAATATTAAATATTAATATTCAATTATTTAGATTCAACATAAAATGAATAATTTGTTTCAACGAACTTGTTAGTTAGTGTTGAAGAGACAAATATAAAGAGAGTTCAAAAAGCATAACTATTTAAATAGACACACCTATTAGAACGAAAGTTGTGATGAAAAAATATAAATAAAATATAGTGAAAGACACAACTCTACAATGAATAGATACAACCGTTTGAATTTAAAAAAAAACAATTTTTTTACGAAAAGGTACTACGAAAAATCGCAACTATTGTGTCTGCACTTGATTATACCTACATACTCATATAAACTGCTTTTAAATAGAAGACATCGTTGTTGCCATATTCAAAAGTCAAATCTAAAAGGTCACTATATAATCCATCTAACTCTTGGAAAAAAACTCTAGTTATATTCTTCAAATTTATATATATATATATACATAATTAACTAAAAGTTGTAAATTAGATTCATCATTCAAAAAATCTGTTGTTAAATCAAGAATTGGATGAATTTCTTGACTTTTAAAAGAATGAATGCTAGAGAATAATTTAGAGAGCTGTAAAAATCGTTGAGATTGAAATTTTATATTATATTGTGTCATGACAAAAGAATGAAAACAGTTCAAACAGACAAATATATAAAAAAATTTTAAAAGATACAAATAATTGAATAGACACAACTCTACAATGAACAGTTGCAAGTTTACAAAGAAAAACCGTTACAATGAACAATCACAACTTTTTGTAAAACACATAATTTCAATTTTCTACAGATTTTTTAAAAAAAGTATCCAAAAGGTACGATTGAAAAAAACACAACTTTTGGTGGCATTTATTTGGATTGCTATTATATATAGGTATTTTCATTAAAATTTTATATATACAATTAACTAAAAGTTGTAAATTAGATTTATTATTCCAAAAATCTTTTCTTAAATCAAGAATTGGAAGAATTTCTTTACTTTTAAATGCTAGACAATAATTTAGAGAGCTGTAAAAACCATTGAGATTGAAATTTTATATGATTTTGTGTCATGGCAAAAAAAAATGAAACAGTTCAAACAGACATTTATATATAGATTTCAAAAGATACGAATATTCGAATAGACACAATTCTACAATGAAAGTTGCAACTTTATAATAAAACTGTTACAATGAACAATCGCAACTAAAACACACAATTTAAATTTCAACAGATTTTTTTGAATGATCCAGAGGATATAATTGAAAAAAACACAACCTTTGGTGGCGAATAGACACAACTATACAATGAACAGTTGCAACTTTACAATAAAACTGTTATAATGAACAATCACAACTTTTTGTAAACCACACAATTTAAATTTAAACAGATTTTTTTGGAAAATTATCCAAAATGTACGATTGAAAAAACACAACATTTGGTGGCATTTATTCGGATTGCTATTATATATAGATGATATATCATGATTTTTAGGTGTTTTTAACCATGATATAAGGAGTCTTTTAGAGTCTTTTGATATGTTTTTAGGTCCTTTGTGAGTCTTTACAGGCTTTATAGGATCTAGCACGGATAGAACATAATGGAGCTAAATAGGAATATTTGGAGCATAATCAACCATTAAGGCTAAGCTGTGAAGTTGGGAGACGTGTTCAGAAGGATGCGTCAACCGATGCAAATGATGGTATCGATCAATGCTGAGTCCACAAGACAAATTGGAAGTTTTCCCACAAATTTTGAAGATTTACAAAGTTGCCCCAAAGTTTTCCAAATTTGCATTATTAGTCCTTGGACGTGTTTAGGAATATAAATAGGATTTTTGGGTCATTGTTTAGACCTAAGCTTTATTTTTCCCTGCAACTTTTGAGAGAAAACCCTGAGAGATTTTTAGAGTGCTTTTGGAGAGAAGAATCAAGACTCCTTCAGAGAAGATTCAGAACTCCTTTTCTTCTTCTTTTAATCTCTTAATGCTATCTATTTTATTCATGATTTGTGTTCTTATAATTATGTCTAAGTAGATCTGCTTGTCAGGTTTAGGGTTTCTCATTAGGGATTTCATGAATTGTTAGATTTATCAATTGTTTGGATTTATTATCTTTCTTGTTCTTCACTATTGGTTATTTTCAATGCTAGATCTTTGATTAGTCATCTGGATTTAGATATTAGGATTATTGATTGATATGAGAATATAATTAATTTTCCTGACAAAAACCTTTGGTGAGCAAAATTACTTTTTGCAAAGAGATTTGAATTAGTAATTTTGTGAACTTATTTAAAATTAATTTTATTGCTGATTTTTAACCTAGAATTTTACAAAGAAATTTTGATTTTTTTTGGTTTTAAATTTAGATAATATTTGCAGTGAGAACTGATTTATTTTACAATTGTGTTTAGATTAAATTTGAGCATATAAAATTTTGGCGCCGTTGTCGGGGACTCTTTTGATTCACCATTAGATTAAAGTCTTTGATTTTGTCTAAATTTTTATTTTTCTATTTTACTCACACGCTTTTGTTTTCTTTTCTCTTGTGTGTTTCAGATACATGCCTAAGCCTAGCACCAGGAACACAGGAGAGGCGACAGGATAACAATTGAGAGCTTGTCAAGACTCTTGCGGATTTCAACAGACCAGACTTGTTCTATGAGAACCGATCCGAAATTGTCCCTCCTCCATTCCCAAGGAATGATTTGAGTTGAAGCCTGCCTACTTTGCTCTTGTTGGACAAAGACCATTCCAGAACTTGTCTCATCACAAGCCTCTAGACCATATTGAGCACTTTGAGGATATAGTCACAAACATCAAGGCTAATGAAGTTACAGAGGACTATCTCTATTGCAAGCTCTTCCCCTACTCTCTTGTTGGGGAAGCATCTCATTGGCTAAGGCAACTAAAACCAGGATCTCTGAAGACCTGGAATGACATCTAGGTGGCATTCCTCAATTACTTCTATGATGATGCAATGTCCGATGAGTTGAGGATTAAGCTTTCCACCTTTAGACAAGGACCTGCTGAATCTTACAAAGCTGCTTGGGTAAGGTTCAAAGCATACCAGAGAGACTGTCTGCATCATGGGTTCTCAGAGGTGTTGTTGATCAGTATCTTCTTTAGCGGTATTGACTGGAGGTATCAGATGGCTTTGGATGCTGCTAGTGATCGGAACTTCAAGACAAGGTACCCAGATGAAGCTGAAGAGTTGATAGAAAGGTTAGCCTCAAGCAATAGCACTAAGAATGCAGACCTAGAGCGGAAAAGAGCACATAAAGGCCATGATTCAAATCAGTTTGCTACAGTGAATGCTAAGTTGGATACAGTGCACAATCTTCTTGTGGGAAAGAAGTCTGTCCATTTTCTTGAAGATGTTGAGACTTTTAAGCCAAAGCCAGAGATTACACAAGAAGATGTCAACTATGTGTATGGCGCTGGGTATCAAAATCAGAGATTTGGTCAGAAGAATTCCTTCACAGGAAATCCAAACACAACTTCGCTAGGAACTATGGTTCTTCTTCTTACCAACCCCTCTCTCCACCCAATTCAGAGAGCAAGATGGAATCAATGCTTGGATAGATTTTGGAAGGTCAACAGAAGTTAACAATAGACTTCAATAGGAATATTGATTATATATACACTAAGCTGATTGGGAAGTTCGATGCATTAAACACTCATGTTAAGAAGCTAGAGAATCAAATGATTCAGACTGTTGAGTCTGTTAAAAGACAAGAGGAAATTCTTTCTAGAAGAATAGAGTCGAACCCCAATCATGCTTGTAATGAAATTTTGGTGAAGGAAGGAGACAAAGATACGTTATTCAAGCCAGCATCGATCGACACTATATAAGAGCATCGATTGATGCAAACTAAATCAAGCGTCGATCGACACAATATCAGCATCGATCGACACATCCCACAAAAAGCTTTGGTTTCTTTCCAGTTCCACCATATGAGTCAGAAAAAGCTTATAAGCCTAAGTTTCCTTTTCCTTAGCCTAGGAGGTCTAAGCAGGAGATTGAAGAAGCTAGATGCAAGGCTATGATGGACAAGGTGATGATTGAGATCCCTTTGATTGATGCAGTCAAGTTTTATCCTGAAATTAAGCGGTATGTGAAGAGAATGGTTACTAATGGTTTGAGTCCTGAGGAAGGAGCTCTGCTAACCAAGGATGTCAGCGCGATTATGTTGAAGCAGCCTCCAACGAGGAAGAAGGAACGAAAGCAGGAAGTGGTTCTCTCTAAGGAAGTGAGTGAAATGATTTAGAGTAGGATTGCAGAGAAGTTACCAGATCCTGGAAGCTTTGTACTTGATTGTTCTATCTCTGCAGAACGGTTTGCTCACTCTCTTTGCGATCTTGGTTCTAGTATCAAATTGATGCCACATTCAGTTGTCGTAAGACTTGGGATGATAGATTTCAGACCGACTAAGATATCTCTTATCTTAGCTGATCGATCCCGCAGAATTTTTGAAGGTGTTTTAGAGGATATTCCAATCAAGATTGGAGATTGCATGATTTCCACTGACTTTGTGGTGTTGAAGTATGACAAAGAGCCTAGTGATCCTCTCATCTTAGGACGCTCTTTCTTGGCTACAGCTGGTGCCATCATTGATGTTAAGAAGGGACACATAGCTTTGAATGTAGATGATTTGGTTATGAACTTTGAGATGGAAAAGCTGAGAAGGGCTCCCACTATTGATGGTCAGACATTTTCTGTGGCAATTTCTTCTGATGATGATCCGCTAATAGAGCTTCATGGAGACACTACTATTGGGTATGTCAAAGAGATGGAGACTGTTGAGGAATTTAGAACGCAAGCTTTTAAGCTTGAAGATTGGAGTGGAGATCATCTAATCAGTACTAGAGACCATGATGAGGTTCTGATCCATGACAAGTCGTTGGTAGATAATGTTTTTGTAATGGAAACACGGATTGCTGAGGAAAGTTGCATAATCGTTGAAGAAACAAGAGATGCAGGCTCAACATCGATCGATGCAGCTGTTACATCGATCGATGCAGCTGTTGCATCGATCGACACACCTCCACGAGAACGTCCAGACTTGTCCAAAACCGAAGATTCTCGAGTTGATTCTTTAGCTGCAAGTCCTAGACCAGTTGTGTAGCTTAAATTTCACCATTCCAAAGTCAAGAACCCACAGATAAGGCCAAAGTATGCATCTTCTTCACCCCAACCTTCTCCGTTCATCAATAAGAATTTCAAAGGTACAAAAACTGTTAACCAAGCCACAAGATTATTGTAGAGCGCTTGTTTCTTCTATTGATGATTTTGCAGGACATAAAAGAAAGCCAACCATACCTAAGTCCCGCCCTGGTCATGATCCTCACATCCTTGGCAGATCTCATGTACCTACTGCCTACACACCTCCTTGGATGAAGTGGACATTCTCTCGGAAGCATTCACTGCCATGTTCCGATCCACCGGATGCCTGAAATCTGACACAGTCAAGCTAACGACTGAAAACAAGCGCTTAGTGGGAGGCAACCCACTGGTAGGTTTTTCTTTTTCCTTTTCCTTTAGATTTTTATTTTATTTTTATTTTTATTTTTTATTTTATTCGCCAATCTCTTCTTACTTGATAACACTGGGGACAATGTTGTTTAAGTCTGATGGAGGCAGTTACTAACTACGTTTTTGTTTTTTGAGCGTAATTAAAAAAAATGGTTTTATTGAGTCAAAATTTGTTGGGGACTGTGATTTTTCTTTTTAATATACTGTCTTGATTGATTAATGCTGCAGATTGAATCCACAATCCGACTAATGAAAAATCCAATGGCTGACCAGTAAACCAGAGACATTCAAATTTCCAACAGAATCCACAAAAGTCTGAGGTAATTTCTGCACTTTTCTTTTTACCTCATCAAGGATATTGATGTTCATAGAGATTGACTCCTTGTTCATACCTGACAAGTAAGATTTCAAAAGAAAATGGTACTCTCTCCCTTATTCAAGTTTAAAAGACTATTCCTGAGAACGTTGTTTTAAAAAAAAGAGAGAGAATAAAGATGAGATGATTTTATCAGTTTAGAGAGGTAGGTAAATTACATGTGACCTCATTATTCTATTCTTGAGTCAAATGATCACACAAAGTCTGGCAGCGAGGGGTAGGTAAATTACCGATGACCTCATTATTCGCCTACACCTTTGAAAAAAAAAAATAAACAGAAAACAACAAAGCAAAGCTCAAAGGAAGATAAATATAGAATAAGTCTAGGGGAGAGAAAGAGTACCACTGGTATTAAAGATATTTTCTTGCTTGTTTTGGTATTGTACGGGAATGAGTCTAGAAGGTTCTTGACATTGATCAAATTGATGAGACCCATCAATGAATGCTTAATGGAGGATGTTGTGGAATTTGGAATGCTACAAATGCCAACGGAGAAGTACATGGTGGTTCAATTTGGATTTATCTGCTAAACATATGGATTATGGTTTGGATGATCATGGCATTACTTTAAAAAGAAAAGGAGTTTCCACGTTTTCAAACATTTTCCACAAATGAAGTTCTTGATTTACTTGAGGGCAAGCAAAAGCTAAGTCTGGGAAAATTGATATATCATGGTTTTAGGTGTTTTAAACCATGATATAAGGAGTCTTTTAGAGTCTTTTGATATGTTTTTAGGTCTTTTGTGAGTCTTTACAGGTTTTATAGCATCTAGCATGGATGGAACATAATGGAGCTAAAAAGGAAGACTTAGAGCATAATCAAGCATTGAGGCTAAGCTGTGAAGTTGGGAGACGTGTTCAGAAGGATGCGTCGACCGATGCAAATGATGGTATCGATCAATGCTGAGTCCACAAGACAAATTGGAAGTTTTCCCACAAGTTTTGAAGATTTCCAAAGCTACCCCAAAGTTTTCCATATTTACATCATTAGTCATTGGACGTGTTTAGGAATATAAATAGGATTTTTGGGTCATTGTTTAGACCTAAGCTTTATTTTTCCCTGCAACTTTTGAGAGAAAATCCTGAGAGATTTTTAGAGAGCTTTTGGAGAGAAGAATCAAGACTCTTTCAGAGAATATTCAGAACTCCTTTTATTTTTCCTTTTATCTCTTAATGCTATCTATTTTATTCATTATTTGTGTTCTTACAATTATGTCTGAGTAGATCTGCTTGTTAGGTTTAGGGTTACTCATTAGGGATTTCATGGATTGTTAGATTGATCAATTGTTTGGATTCATTATCTTTCTTGTTCTTCACTATAGGTTGTTTTAAATGCTAGATCTTTGATTAGTTATCTGGATTTAGATCTTAGGATTATTGATTGATATAAGAATATAATTGATTTTCGTGACAAAAACCTTTGGTGAGCAAGATAACTTTTTGCAAAGAGATTTGAATTAAAAATTTTGTGAACTTATCTAAACTTGATTTTATTGCTGATTTTTAACATAGAATTTTACAAAGAAATTTTGATTTTTTAGTTTTAAATTTAGATAATATTTGCAGTGAGAACTGAATTATTTTACAATTGTGTTTAGAGTTCAAGAACAGTGTTTAATTGTTGAATCATGCTTGATTAATTAACTGATCTGATTTTTCATGATTTCCTGAGAATTTCCCTAGGTCAAGCGTTTAATCCTTCTGAATTTTACAACTCTTTTATTTTCTGTTTTATTTTGCAATTTAATTACAATATTTCTGTTTAGCATAATTAAAAGATTATTAAATCTATTGTGTGAATCTAGAGTCTTTGTAGATTTCATCCTTAAGTACTAAAATTGATGTCTTAATTTGAGAGAGTAGCTCTAGGGTAAATTTGAGCATATCAATAGATTTTAATAACCTTTAAAATTAAAGTGCAATAGAGATTTTGTCATGAGGTTACCTAACAAATTCAGAACTCGATATAAATGTCATGAGTTTAGTCATTATCTTGTGTTGATTAGGGACTCAATATAAATGTTAGGTTTTTTTCTTCGGACTCATTATACGCCTTTCTCACGAGATCATGCACGAGAAGGGGGCAAAGTAGGATTCCAAAAGGGATTTGTTACGAGATTGAGTCGCATAGTAAAAAACTTAGAGCATGTTCAGTGCAGTTTTCTTGGGGTACTCAGACCATTTATAATAGCTAGATTGGCAAAGCGTTTTTGCAAGCGTTATGTGTCAAACGCCCATGCTCAACGCCAATCAAAAATAATTTTATCCCTTTCACACATGTTAAAGAAAATGATAACTGCTATAAAAAGTAAAGCGTTATGACGCTGGATTTGAGAGAGTTTGGGGTATTATTTTTAAATAATTATCACTTAAAATATATTAATTTTGAAACAAAAATATTCTGGTAAAAAAATATTTGACTTGAGTCCAAATAATCAACAATATACTCGAATATGCTTTCAATATTCCTTTATTCAAATTTAAAATTAAAATTTTTGAAAATATATATTTAAAATTTATTCACAAAATCGCTAATTTTACGTATAATATCTTTGATATAATTCTTGATAGTTTAAAAATTTAAGTCTATATATATCAACAGCTCAACCCAACAATTATCACTTCACAAAAGGTTAAGAGATAATTCAGGTAAGGTTTCAATCTATATATTTTAAGCTTACATAAATCCAAACATGCAAACGTTTATTGAATTTTTTTTCCGTGTAGGACAATATGGCAAATCAAAATGAAGGTTCTTCACCACCATCTTCCGAGGTGACCCTCTCTCTTATTTCTTCTTCTTTATTTTTTTTTATTAGTGTTCTAGTTTTCGTCTCTCATATTTTTAAGTGTTTATCAATGTGATTGATTGTATTAAAATATTTAGATAAAATTTGTGTGGAATCGTGAACTGAGTCATGGATTATTGCAATTGTGCAATGATCAAAATGACAAAGGTCACTGGAAGGGTACATGTCTTGACGAAATTGGTCGACAAAGTGTTCGAGCTGAATTTCTCAAACGTTTTGGTTTGGATCTTCCGTGGAAAACTTTCAAAAACCGGATGGATCACATAAAAAAAGCAGTACGATGTTTACAAGAGGATCACACGAACAGCTACTGGATTGGGATTCAATGAATTTGGAGAGCTCGACATGTCAGCTGATTGGTGGAATGAGCTAATAAGTGTAAGTAATTTTAATTAATGTTAAACTTATTTCATATTATATATACATACATAAATATAATATTATCTATATTAATACTTTTTATCTTTATATTTGTTTTCAGAGTTGTCCAGAAGCATCTAGGCTAAGGTCACATCCTCTGAAAGACATTCCTCTACTTGATCGTTTGTATGCTCGAGTCAATGTTTCGGTAAATGAGGGATGGCAACCTCGTGCCGGACCAAGTCAACTACGTCCTGATCCACCTAGTCCATTGATAAAAGTGAACGACTCGGATGAAGAACTGACACCACTGGGACCGATTGGAAAATCGTGTCGTGGGAAAGGTAAAGATGTAGCTTCATCTTCTCGTAAACGAGCTCAACCAGATAAGTGGGATCGTCTCACAACCGCTCTCGAAGACCAAGGACAATTTTGGAAAGGTGGCCGTGAGACTTTTGAATCTCTAAATCCGTTTAGTTGTGCTGTGTGTATGCAAGAGCTCACAAAGATGACTCTTCTTAACCATGAAAGTGAGTTGTATTGGGCTGCAATTGATTATCTTGCTTCAGATGAGAATGGTCGCCAAATCTTCATGTCGTTGCCAAATGAAGAAGAGAAGATTAAATTTCTGGAGCGAAAGACTGGAAAATCTGATTGGGCAGCATGAATTAGGAAAATTTTATGAATTTTATTTTGTTTTCTTGCTAATAATCGTGAATATCTTTCATGAATGCTTTGGGTTCTCTTTGTTTTCTAATAATAATCATGTCTTTCATGTTCTCTTTTTTTCTAATAATAAATTTGTTTTATGAAGTTACGTCCATTTCTTCTTGTGCATTATTGTATACATCCATCTTTACTAGTCATACTACTTTGATGTTGCGTGGCTGACATGCATGATTGTTTTTAAAATATTACCTGATTGTGTCACTACTTCTATCTATCAGCTAACATGCATGATATTACTTTGGATCGTATTAACAATTTTTCCTTTTCTTTCTTTTTGCAGGAATTAGCTATCTCTTACAACCAGAATTTGCTCAAAGTAATTGCTTTGTTGATCGAGAGTGAATGCTTGGATCCAAACAGGGATAGACAACTAATGAGAATTGATCGAGGTCGTGGATGGCGCCATACGATGCAAATGATAAATGGCCATGATCGAGAATGTTTCGAAACTCTACGAATGCATCAAGAAACTTTCCAACTATTATGTGGTACATTGAAGAAAGATTATGGACTACGAGATTGTCGAGAATGTGGATTAGAAGAAGCTGTTGCGATGTTTCTTGAAACTGTTGCACATGACGAAGTCCAACGAACAATTGCAACACATTATCAACGCAATCAAGAGACAGTAAATCGAAAGTTTCATGAAGTTTTGGATGCACTGGTTCGCATGTCTCAAGATATTATAAAGCCTGAAGAAAACGAACTCCGACAGGTAAATCCCATTTTGTCAGCTGATAGAAGGTATTATCCTTTTTTTAGTGGTTGCATAGGAGCTCTTGATGGTACACATGTGGCAGTAAGAGTTGGAAGTGATAAGAAAGAAAAGTATTGGAACTTACGTAAGCAACATCCTACCATGAACGTGCTTGCGATTTGTAACTTCAAAATGGAGTTTATATATACATATGTGGGAACACCAGGAAGGGCACATGATTCGAAGATATTGACATATTGTGCACAAAACGATGAATATTTTCCAACTCCACCTGAAGGAAGATATTTTCTCGTTGATTCAGGATATCCTAATAGAAAAGGATATCTTTCTCCGTATCGTCGAACCCGATATCATCCGCATCAATGGCCAGGAGGACCACCAACAAATGAGAATGAAATGTTTAATAAACGTCATTCCTCTTTGCGTTCTGTTGTTGAGCGAACATTCGGTGTATGGAAAGGAAAGTTTGCTATCATCAGGAATCCAGCACACTATGATCTTCAAACGCATTGTAAGATTGTTGCAGCGACTATGACATTGCATAACTTCATACGAAGATCATCAAGAATTGATAAAGATTTTCAAGAGTAAGAGCAAATGGAAAATGAAGAATTGGATTTCTCAGATTCTGATGATGCTGAATTTGAAACTCAAAGAAGGAGTTATGTACCTACAGGTGATGCATATATGGCGGGTATTCGAAACAGCATTGCAGAGCATATATGGAGAGCTCGTAGATGATTTTTTTTTTTTTTTTGCTTTCGTTATTTGTTTTTGAACAAGATGTTTTTTATAATTTTGTTTTTTAATAAAATTAGTCATAAATAATTTTGTTTCAAGTATTTTTATTTATTAAAAAAAAAATTAGGTCTTCCTTCCCACCCCCGCTCACAGCTCCCTGCTCTCCGCCCCTGCTTCAGCTGCTTACCGTTGTTGCTCCCCTCTCCGCTTTGCTAATCTAGACTTAAATCCAAAAGAAAATAAAAATTAAAAGAATTGGCCCACAAATTAGTAGAACTATTGCTCAGCGGAGTAGCGGAACTGTGAAGAAACGGTACGCGTCAATTTCTAATTGAATATTATAAAATATAAGACAGTTTTTTTTTTTTCTCTCATTTTCTTCTTTTGCAGAATCTCTATCTTTCCTCTCTCTCGACGAAACGGCGAATCGATGGACGACGGAGGCGAGTTTGCCGGCGGCGGTTTCATGCATGCTCAGGCGACTACTCCTTTCGCATGACTCCTCTTCGTCCCTCAAGGTTTTTTTCCTCACTCTCTCTCTGATTAACTTCTCAATCTGACGAATTCGATCAATCCTTTCCGCGTTTTTTTCAATCCAAGTCTATCACTCCATGCTCTTGGAATGATGTTGATTTCGTGATTTTTGCATCTTATCATAGATCTATAAATGAATTGGAATAAAGTTTTCAACTTTTTTTAAGGAGGGAATAGAATGTGTTTGCTTGATCTGATCAGATTTTTTGACCATTGAAATTTCATGATTCAATCATGGTTAGAGCTTGGAGCAATCATAGCGAGTGGTGGTTTTGAATTAAAGTTGGTTCTTGTTGTGTGAGATTTTCTTCCTAGAGGATCTGGTTTGTGAATTTTTAAAACCTTCTCTTCTTATGTGTTTGTTTGCTGTTTTGTTGCGAATGATTAAAGTATTTCGCAGGAGCTTCTTGAAGGTGTACGTATGGAGCCTGGAAAAAGGTGAACGCGTACTAACTCTTGTTAACTTCAATCGTGCTTCTTGAAGGTGTACGTAAGGGCTCTCTTCTGCTGAGATAATGATCAAAATTTAAAAGGTTACAAAAGCTAATTGTGTTTGTTGTGGAGTTATTGTTACATATTCATTCAACTTGTTTTATATGGAATTTTTTAGGATTTGAATGTCTGTGTTTTTTTTTTTTTGCTTCCTTATGATTACTGTTTGGACATAACAACGAAACCGTTGTGCACTAATCTGGTCAGGCCTCATTCTGTTTGTAGCTTCCTTACCACCATTTTGCTTTGCTCTTTCAACATATTTGTTTCTTGTTTTTCAGATAGTACCTGACGTTGTTGGCTTGTCATATTTGTATTTTGCAGATGTCCTTATTATATCACAATGGGTATAGAAAGTATTTGAAAGTCAACTGGAATGATAGTGTCCTGATTTCTCTGCAGATTTTGGCAATTTTGCTTCTGTTCAGTGCTCTTGCTATGGAGGTAATCATCTTGATGCCTTCTCCTTTCACTCATAAGTTTGTAAGACTCCAGTTTTGAAAACTAGAACCATTTGGCTCCATGTCAATTGCGTAGGAGAGTTCTTCGATAGTGATCTTTGGATAATGTCGCAATATATAGTTGGTTAGTATATGTATAAGTGTGGTTTCTGTTTTGTTGGTTTAGGTTGTAAAGGATCCTACGATTGTGGTTTCTGTTTTGTTGGTTTAGGTTTGTAAAGGATCCTACCAGCAGAGACATTGATCCATTGTTGGTGCATTTTTATATAAGAATTGATTGAGTTCATAAATAATGAAGCATGAGTTCTGTGTCGGAATGAAGAAGAAGAATGTTTAATCTGGATTTGAGATTGGTTTGGTACTTATAGCTTGTGTTTCGATTGTGTTCTTTTTCTTCCTATTTTTGTTGCAGGCTTTTCTCAAGAAAATGGCAGAAACAGGACAAGGTAAGCTCTATGGGAAAGAACCAACACATAGAGCTTAAAGTATTGTTGCAGGTTTGTTGCAGGTTTTGCTGAAAGAGAGCGTGGTATCACCATCGACATTGCCCTTTGGAAGTTCGAGATCACCAAGTACTATTGCAGTCATTGATGCTCCTGGTCACCGTGATTTCATCAAGAACATGATTACCGGTACTTCCCAGGCTGATTGTGCTGTTGTAACAAGGTAACCAAATTATCATCATGAACTACCCTGGTCAGATTGGAAACTGTTACGCTGATTGCCACACCTCTCAAGCGTTTTTTTTTTGTTTATGTAATATATGTTTAACATTTCCAAATTATGTAAAATATTTTTTTTTCTTTTTAATGTAATATATGTAATTGAAATAATTGTTTTGTCATTTTAAAATATTAAAATTTGTTAATTAAGAAATAATTGTTTAAAAATTATTATTGTAATGATTGAGCAACCTATTTGGGTTACTCTAGTGGAAGCATAGTTTTGTTTAAGTTCTAAATGTGTTGCTTTAATTAGTTTAGTATAAATAATATGATTTGTTTATATTTGAGCAACTTAGAGTTGCTGGAGTGGACATGGTCAGAATGACAATATCCTAAGACTCAATGCTCTCTTAAAATGCTGCAAAAGATGTAAGGCAGTGGAACCTTATAAGAAGATGGTGTGTAACTAAAATACGCAAACCGTCTTCAAGATTCAAGTTATGATAACTACACGATCGATGAGCTTGTGGAGTTGTTCGTGAGACTTGGGGATCTCACCGTGTCAGCAACGATCACCGAATCTCGGATTCCTAGATCAATGAAACCATGGTCACCAAGAACCGCATACAGTGGGCCAAATTGGCTCCTTTAATTTTTAGTATTTTTCGCCACATTCAAGAACCCAAGCTAGTATTTAAAACTTAACATTCATACCAAAAAAAACAAACTTTGTAACTGTAATCACATATATCAAGCTACAAGAAAAAGGTAATGAACAAGTAGTATACACAACTTCATTCAGAAGCTTTTGATCTTATAATTTCTCTTCTTTCCAGTGAAAATAGCATCACTTCATGCATGCTTTAGTTATCACATTCTCCAACTTTTTTCAGAGACTTAAGAAGCTTCTTGAACATCCATACATACATCGACCATAGCCATGCCTAACCTTGTATAAACATTGACTTTTTTCTTGTTCTGTTTTGTCCCTAACACAAAAAAAAACACGCAGAGCTTGGAAAATTTTCAAAGTGGTCGGATCAAAACCTGTATCAATGACCTCCTTGATGGCCTTTTTGTATTTTTCTTTTCCATTGACATCTCCCAAGGTATTGAAGTTGACCATAGTGATTAACAACTCCAGAGGCACGCCTAATGCTTTCAAAACGAATACATCTCGGCTTATATTATCCGCTTCATCTTCTTCGTCCCGTATAAAGTCTCTAACGAAATCACTGTAGAAGCTGATCATAGAGCTTGAAGGTCCTCCGAACTGAAGAAACTCAAGTTTGGGTATAAGGGCTTTGTCAGCATCATATGCTATAAGAAGCCGTGGATAACAAGTAATGTTTCTTGATACTCTATGACAATGTCTTCTAGAGAGATTCGAAAAGGAATTAGTGTCCGCCGTCTCTTCCTCGTCTTCTTCTACCTCGAGATTTGATATCCAGTCATAAGTTTTTTTAACCCAACGACATAAATCAATGAGATTAGAGATTGTAAAGTTCTCATTAGGGCTCTCGTATGATGTATAAGCTGAACTAGCAGAGTTGGAAATAGCAGATGCCTTCTGCTCAAGCTTTGCTGAGAATCTCAAACTACACCATTTATGTAACTCCAGAGACCTTCTTTCATGGCGCAATAGAGAATTCATGAGAATAAGGAAAGCGATTTAAACCTAAAGAAACAGAATTAAGAGAAGGTATCTGCCAGCGATCTCAGAGCGGTCCAATTTCACCAAATCGATCTTGTGATGGCTTTATAGAAACAAGTTCTTTGGGAGAACTCCCACTCGTATTCACATACCCTAGACTCAAAAATTGTGAAGGGTTTGAGTAACTAGGTTTTCGTGGTGTACCATGTCTCTTCTTGTTGTTTAATCAAATCAAGAAAAGGGAAAAATAATAGTCCACGGAAGAAAAAGAAAAAGAAAAAGGAATCCTAATACAATATGGGAATCGAAGAATTTGTAAAACATATAAAAGGAAAACTTTGAAGTTTTATTTTAATTTATTTTTAAATAGAAAACTGTTTTCAGGAATTTTTGTAATTATGCGATTGTCTTTAAACAGATTAATAATTATTAACTTGCTTAAGTTGACAAAGAAAATTATTAACTTGTTTAAATTAATATTTCTAATTATAAATAAATAAGTAAATAAAAATCATAATTCTGACATTATCTTATTATATAAAGTTAGGTTTTGAAAGTTAGTCATTAACAAGATTTTGACATGTGTCATGTCAAATTATCAATCTGAGATTTTGACATGTGTAAATATTTAATAGGAAGAATTTGATTACAACAAAAAGATAATATTTTGTTTTAAAAAATATTAGTAAAGTAAAAATATAATTATAAAAAATTTCAGAATTTAGAAAAAACAAAATTTTTTAAAATAATTATAAGGAGATTATATATATATATATATATATATATATATATTTCACGAAATTATAATATTATTTACTTATTTTTAATTTTAAGTGATTAATTATTAAAAAAAAATAGAAAAAGGATTAAGGAAAATATACTTTTAATTATTAATTCTAAATTTTGTACTCACTTCTATATAATCAAAGATCGCCTCATATTTAAATAATTTTTTCAAAAACATTGCTTTCAACTTTGCTTAATTGGGAACATATTTTAATGAGAAGGTAAATTTTTCTTATTTTCTTAAACCAAAATTTTTTACTACTTTCTCCTTTTTCAGTTGGGAATAGGTAAGATTAATATGTTGACCAAAAAAATAATAATATATGAGTCTTCTTTTTCTAATACTGTATTTTATAATTTATTGTAGTATTTTTAGATTGTTTTAATTTATATTTTAATATTTGAATTATTTGGGATTCATATATTAACATGCTTATAATTTTCTACTGTTTCTTTAATTATGGCAAATTAATTCTCTTTCAATTTCTCAAACTTGATTGGTTGGTCATAAACCTTTTTTTTTTTGCAAACATAATTGTTACCATTATTCATTCAATCCCAAAGGGAGATAACGAATAAAAGCTCATCAACCTAATGAATTGATAAAATAGGTTAATCAAACACAAGTGTACAACAAATATAGATTGATAGATTGGAAAAAAATAAATCGTTGTTGATAGATTCATAGGAGCTCAAAGACTCTGACACCCTGGTTTGCGGAAATGTTTAAAAGAATTGATTTAGCCACATACGTCACCAAAATGCACTTATTTTTTCAGTCAAGGGTCTTGAGAAAACTTCATGATGGGTGACATTTCTGGAAGTGATTGTCGAAATTGTGCGAGTGAGGACAAAACACAAGAAAATATCATTTGTTGATTTGTAAGGTCGGTAATCAAGTTTTTAAATACTTTCAGACGTAATAAACTGGCCATCAAATATGGGTTGGTCCACTTGGGAAGGTGGGCTCCTAGACTGAGAGTAGACATGGGCTCACAAAACAATGTGGAGGTTGAAGCGTTATAGAGACAAAGGCTACATCATGGTGTGTCAAAGACACTTCCACGAATACATTGAGAAATTTAGCATTGGTTACTATCAAAAGATTTTGTGACGATTGAAAAAGATTTTGACGTTTATTAGTCGTCAGAGCAAACTATTTTGAGATAGAAAAAGACGTGAACATTTTCTCTCCACACAGAATGAAGGCAGAGTCGAGGTTCTCTCTATGGTGGAGAAGGTTGGACACAAGGTTATCTCCGCAAGGGAGGAAGGTGGAAGAGATTGGACGCAAGGTTATCTCTCCAAGGGAGAAAGGCGGAGCCAAAGTTCTCTTCATGGTGGAGGAGGTTGGACGTAAGGTTCTCTCCATAAGGGATGAAGGCGGAACCGATGTTTTCTCCATGGTGGTCATACATTATTGTGATGATACATAATTGATTAGTATATTATGTAATATATTTTTTATTCAAAATGATTTTTGAGACAACAATTTTAGTAATTAAAAAACTATGCACAAGTGAAAGTAATATACTTGGCTTAATGTGTTTATATAGACAGTTTCTAGATAGTGATAAAGAATATTTTTGTAACATACAAAGGTACATTTTGGTATAAAAATTTACTTTTAATAGTAACATACATAAAAGATTTGTAAATTGATATAAATCAGTGTATTATAACAAAAATAAATTTTATATATAACATACAATAAATTTTAATAAATTTAATTTTATTTATAAAACTTTAAACCCGCACATCGGACGGGTCCTCATCTAGTTAGTTTATAAAGGTTTTACTCTGTATTGCCTTGTGGACGATTGTGAGATTGTCATAATCGGGAGAGACTCCATGATAGGTTATGATGCTTGGAAGATCTCAATGATCAAGAAAGACTTCAGATTCGAGTGGGAAGGTTACTCAGAGATGAAGATCAAAGGTGATGGAAATTGCCAAGTAATGTTTCTAAATGGAAAAAAGATAGTGAGCTACATCAAGTATAGCTGAATACATGACCACACATACCAACTTTAAAAATGTATAGCTAACTACACGAAGTAAATGTATTTCATGGCCACATGTACCAACTATATGATGGCATGTGCTCAACATCACGATCATTTTTATTTTAGTACATTGTTTGTCAGAATTCGGCGTTGACTAGATATGTTCGGTGTTGACCAGCAAAACTTTTTTTTTTTTAGTATTAGAAACAAAAGTATTAAAATTGTTTTGTTGAATCATTTATGGTTAAAAAAACATATCTATATCCAATATAAAGATATATTATATATGTTTAATGCATTAATCTTATTATAGTTAGTTTTTTTTTTAAAGTTCAAAACTTAAATAAAACTGAAAATAAATCATTAACAGTTTTTAAGATATTGAAACTTAAACTAAAACCAGAAAATTTATGTTATAATAAATAAAATATGGACAGTATTTACTTAACATTGCAATTCTTTGGTAAATCAACATATATCTTTCTGAATACTAATTACTTTAGAATATTATAGCAATTTAATATGTTTGATGTATATTACACAGTTTTATATTGTTTGTTTGCTGTATTTGCATCATTATTTTGTGAAATATTTTAAAATAATTATAATATTGTAATTGTGAGAAAATAAAATTTATTAATTTTATCAACCACATAAATTTAGTTTTACTAGTCCACCGATGTGGAACATTAAAACACACATTGTTTTCTTCATAAATTGAGTAATATATCTTTATTTTTAAAAATTCAAATCACAACATATACAGCACAAATTATAAGGTTAGTTTCAACTTTGTACTTCTCAATTAATATAGTAGGATATGTGGTAAAATAAAAGTTTTAATATCTGAAAAATTTATCAATGATTTTTAGTTTATTTAAAGTTAAGTTTTACAATTGAAAAAAAACTATTATAAGATTGATTGCATTAGCAAATGTAAAATATATCTTTATAATGAAAATAGATATTTTGTTAATTAATAAAATCCAGAAATTATTCTATAAGACATTTTTATTTTTTTTTGTTTCCAATACTAAAATAAAATTTTAAAAATTAAAAATTTGTCGGTCAACATCGGTCAACGCCGGTCAAACATAATCAATATCGGATTCTGACAAATAGCATACCGGAATAAAATGATCGTGATGTTGAGCACATGTCATCATATAGTTGGTATATGTGACCATGCAGTAGTTGACAATACATTTTTAAAATTGGGATCTGTGACCATGTATTGAGCTATACTTGGTGTTGCTGAACATCTTTTTTCCTTTCTAAATCCTTATAACTCATCAGTCATCAACTTGATATATCCTGAATCATCTTCTTCTTTTTATTACAGTTCCGTGCTTTAGCCTTTAGCTGATCAACTCTATAAAAAACCTCGGAAGGTCTGTTGGGGTGATGAATCATGAAGTCACATAAGCATCTGCAGAATGTGTATTGAGTTAAAATACTACTCATTACATCACTCCAACATCAACATTACTTCCACAAAAACAACCCGAAAGAGTCTATCTACTTGAGCTAATATATATATAGGAGGGATACATTACAACTCCATCCACAAAAACGGAGGTTTAACTTTCTCCTTCTCCGTTGCTTTTCGTCTTCATAGAAATACTTATCATTCTCATGATTCATCTGTCTTCAAAGTTACTTACCTTGAAGATATTCTCTCAACCCGAAATTGCATAGTCTGATCTTAGTTATTTTTTTGTCTCGAAGTAGAAGAATTGGTTATGATCTTAATCTATGACAAATTCCATGGATTTTGGTCATTTTGACATGTGCAGTGCAGTAACCCCTTATAAACAGTAGCTTACTTTTACGACTTACGAGTAGGTGCGCTCAAGCTTGGACGTTTACAATTAGCATTAGGATTGGAGACGCAGTTTTTGTACTTTTAGGTTGCATAACCAAGTTGGACTTTGGGAATACGATATGTTACATCTGTAAAGGGGTTTAAAACCTTGACACCACACGAACATCCAGTAAGCATAGAAAGGCTGTTCAATAGTCAATACACAAATTTGTAATTGACATAAGCAAATCATACGAGAGACAGATGTGTATATCTAAAGCTTATAGAGATCCTTAATATCATAGTTGATTATTCAACTTTTCCCAGAGTAGTTTAAAGATTTCGAATGTCTGATTTCAAGAGTGTTCTAAGAAGATAACTTATTGATCAAAATTTGACTGATAAAACAAAAATAACGAGAATAACTAAAACTTCATTGATCAAAACAAGACATGCTTAATGAGAGAGGTTCAACAACTTACTCCCAAAACAACAAGGTTCACAAGTAAAAGAAACATCAAAACTACAAGGGCTTCAAAAGCCAATCCCATCGACGCCATCATGTGTGTGTAATAAGCATCAATCATGAAGTTGGTGCTTGATTAACGGTACTGTTAAAACAAGATAAACAAAACCCTGAATCAGCCTCTATGCAAACCAAAAAAAAAGAAAAAGAAATGAAAGAAACACAAAGTTATAGAGATTGAAATTTACCTTGATGAATCCAATTTCCTTAGCGTTACTGCGGAAACACTGTCTGCAGCAGTTCAATCCATACTTCCTGATCAGCCCGTGCGAGTTCCCGCACACACGGCTATACATAACACACAGCAATAGGCAAAATTACAAAGTCAGAATCAGAATCCTAAAATGCCAGATATAATAATAACTCACAACAACCAAACCAATCTCACATGATGAAGACCATAAGCCAAATATAACAATCTAATTTATCATACATAACACATGCTAATCACTACAATCATTTGCAAATTAACAAAGTCAAATATACCAAATAAGCTAATCTCACAAGGTGAAGAAGACGAAAGCTAATCACTACAATCAGCACACAAATCACTCAAAGCTTAATCAGTCTCAATCGATACATCACAAAAACACAACTCGTAGATTCATCAGGACAAAAAAAAAAAGGAAATGGTGTGCGAGTTCTTTACTTGAAAGAAAACAAACAAATAAAAAAAGCAAAACGCGAGAGAGAGAGAGAGAGAGAAAGAGAGATGTATTACCAGGTACGAGATCCAGGGCCATACTTCTTCGGGTGAGAGTTCCACACATTGGAGTGCCCCATTTTCGTCGATTTGCTCACAGACGGCGGATGCGATACGACTCTCCAAAACCCTAGAAATTTCTTGTGTCGAGGAAGAAGAAGCTCAAATTTATAATAACTCATCATCGGTTTGTTTGTGAAGAAAAAATGGGCCACATTCTGAAGACCCAGTAGGCCCACTAACGGCCCATTTAGTCTTAATCCAGGCCCATTAATGGACGGATTCTTTCTTCACCATCCACAGGTTCTCTGTTCTATGATCCTGCTGAGTTTTTTTTTTTGGTGCTAGTGGATCCATGGCCACTCGACCTCTCATCTCTCTGCAACTTCTTTCTTCTTCTTATTCTCTTTCATCTTCTTCGTTAAAACCACCACCACCACAATTCCTCTTCTTTACGAAACCTGAACTAAGTAGACACCATAGAAACCAGAACAAGTGGCGGACAAGTGTTCATCATCAATCTTCAGCTAATCTCATCATTCACCCTTCACTTCTCTTCCTAAGTAGCGGCTTCGATGGCGGTGGCGGATTCATCGATACACAGACCTTCATTGTCACTATCAGTCTCGTTGTAGCCATTGCTCTCTCTCTCTTCCTCGGCTTCAAGGTTTGGTTCTTAAAAAGCTCTCATTTACAATTCTTTCTCTGCTTAATCTTTCATTTACTTAAGAAATCTTGTAGGGTTTTGATCTTTTATGTCTAAGATTGTTTCAGGGAGATCCAGTGCCATGTGAGAGATGTGGTGGAAACGGTGAATCTCTTTATTCTTTACTCTGTTTCTTTTCTTGCAATATGAATTGTAAATTATCAAAAATACAATTAGGTTCTCATAGAGACTAAACCCCTTTACTCTGTACCACGCTTCTCGTTTGATTGAACACTTACTTTATGCAATATTGTTCAATGGAAGTTAGTAGTGTTTTAGTATA
Organism: Camelina sativa; assembly: GCF_030686135.1. Lineage (NCBI taxonomy): Eukaryota > Viridiplantae > Streptophyta > Magnoliopsida > Brassicales > Brassicaceae > Camelina > Camelina sativa. The sequence goes on from NC_141885.1 coordinate 12,181,009, forward strand.
GTTTCACAAGTATTCTCATTCTGTTTTCATTCGAGTCTAAATTGTCTTTATAATCGTTTTTGTTTGACGGGTTTGTACGAAAAAGGCGGAACGAAATGTGTATTTTGCCTAGAAGGGAAGATGAAGGTGGAGTCTGGTTTGGTTAACTGCAAAGTCTGCAAAGGTTCAGGTACTTAATTACTTAACCATGCATTTTCTTAACCCTTTTATGTGATGCTTAACACAGTAGTTTCTTACCAAACATATGGTTTGATTTTGTTTTTGTTAATAATGCAGGTTTGATTTTTTGCAAGAAATGTGGAGGTTCTGGATATTCTCGCCGTTTATAAAGTCCTTACTATGTTTCGTATCCACCATTCACACCATTGGTTCTTTGGACTATTATTACAGATGATATATCTAACTTGTTTATAGTGTCATTGTCATATAACAAAACTGTGGTGCATTTTGCTTGTGTAATTGATTGTCGTCATCCACAGTTTTTACAATTTCACTTGTTACATCGGTTCAAATACGAGTAAGTGAATTGGTACAAAAGAAATAGTTTCCTAGGCGAAACTCTAACGTACGCAATGTGATTCAAGGTACAAAACATGTATACCATAAGCTTAAATGTTGTTTTAGTTATTCTTCTCCTTAAAATCACTCATACGAAGATTTGCCTGTTCATATTATCCTTATTGGAGTAAGATTCATCCCAAACATCAATATGATTTTGCATGGTGGCATAGTAGACGAAGTCCGAACTCGTGTTGAGTGAGGTTTCACTAACACTCCTAACGCCACTAGACCAAAGTAACTTTTGAGAAAATAGGACCTAATTTTGTATATAATATATACGGCCGCAAGCTTATGCTTGGCCTATGGGCCGACTCTGATTTAATCTTATTCTTGTACCATCTTTGTTTCATTTTTATTTTTGTTATGAATTACATAATATTAACTACATCTATATTTTTCTTCATTGATTCGGATAATTTGTAAATGCACATTATTACTCATAATTTATGAACAAAAAAATGTATTTTAACTAATCTATTTAATGTGTCTTGATGTGTAATTTATAAACTTACATAATTAAACTCAGCAGCCACACCAAGTACTTTTCAATTTTTGACAAAAAAAAGTGTCAACAAAGAACCTTTAAACCAATTCTTTCTCCCCTTTCACTTCCGAAGGTTTGTTACCGGTCTAACCTAATTCTCTCTCCCCTTTCAGTTCCGAAGGTTTGTTTCCAATGAGAAATCTCTGGTTTAGACTCGTATCTGTCCATTCCTCTTCTTTGCTTTGCTCCGATCTTGTATTTGTGTCTACTTTTAGCTCCTGTTTTGATTATAACTCGCTATTAGCTCCTTTTTTGTTATCTCTTGATTAGAGAGTCCTCTACAGACTCAGGTCTGATTTTAATAGGTTTTGTGGTTGCCTTTGTGCTTGATTTTCTTCTTTGCTTTGCTTCGATCTGGTATTTGTGTCTATTAGCTCCTGTTTTGGTTTTAACTCGCTATTAACTCCTGTTTGGTTATCTCTAGATTAGAGAGTCTTCCTAGGCATGTATACGATTTTAAACCCATGTTTATAACTGACATTCCATAAATTCATTAGCTCAAATTCCGTCATATGAGTTCGTCTTTTTTTTAATTAAACATATATTCGTCATTTTTTTTTTGTCAACAAGAAAACAGGCTTGGCTCAAGGAACATATATTCGTCATATTTAAACAAAAATCAGAAGATACACAATGGAAAAATATATATTGATCAGCTTCACTAGATCCATTTTTATTATTTGTCATCAACATTAGAAACACAATGTCGTCATTCCATCTGGACTTGGACGTCTTCTAGATACATCATAAATAAAGCAATTTGAACTTCTTCGCCATGTACACACCTAATTGTAGTTAAAAATAGAAAACAAGTACGTGAGAAATGCAACTCTGTGTGAACATATATAAAAATTATAATGAGTAAAAACAACTCACCAATTAAAATAAGATTATTATTAATATATATTCCTTTACCGGTGAATTAATGCTTTTAAATATTAGTAAATTAGCAAGCACTACTACTAGTTCACTTCTATTTATCAATATTGGTAAACGCAATCAACAAAAAATAATAATATTATTAGGAAACATTCATTAATATTTATCAAAAACACGATCATCAAATAAAATTATTGAATTTTTTTCTATCTACGTAAGGTGTTACAACTTACATCAACATATTTTATCCAATATGTGGGACCTACCTAAACCATTGAACCTTAAAATTAATTCATATACTTTCATATTATTATATCATTTCACAAAAAGAAACCTAAAATATATATATATATAGCACCAAGTACATAAAAAACATGACATATTGACATTTTATTGTAATTAATTTTATTATTTACTTTTTAAAAATAGTGAAAAAATAGTGATTAGTAGTTTTCAAAAAAAAAAAAATCCATTTTCTCTCTCTATTAAGAACTTGTTTGGCAAAAGGTAACATAAAAAAAAAAGAGCTTCCCCATGGAAAATTAATCAATAATGGAAGAGAATTAAGGTACCTGAAAATTAGCCAATAATGTGACCCACACGTTATAGGCCTTTTTTTTTGAAAAAACCCACGTTATAGGTCTTCGAACATCCGATTATAAAAGAATCAGTTTCTTAAGAGTAAGAGGAAGACACACACATACAGAACTTGCTCTTTGGGTTAAGTTTATATTTATAGATATTTTTCTTTTTGCACTACGTTTATTGTCATAGTTGCGCCGTTACCTTTAATTATGATTCTCTTATTCATTATATGTTTACTGCTATTGCTAATGGTTGGTTATCTAGTTTGTTTTCATTAAGGTTCCTTTGACGTTAATGCAAAGGTGATCTCATGCATGTTCCAGGTTGAAAAATGGAACCGGAGATGGACGCCCTCAAGGTTCCGATCCTACCTGAGCACCAATCATCATCTCCGACGCCGTGGTCGTCGAGACTCACGAAACGGATTATCATACCAACCGCCATTTCGGGGGCTCTAGCGTTAGGGATATTTTCCTTCTTTTTGAATTTTAATCCAGTTCCAGTTCCATTATCCGGAAGTTTGTACAGCGTCGTTATCGATGCTGGGAGTTTCGGGTCCCGAGTTCACGTGTTCAAGTACTCCATTGATCAGTCCGGGGCACCCGTTTTCAGTTTTGCACCTGACAACTACAAGGTGTCTAGGTTTCGAGATGGTTTGTCGACGTATGCTAATAATCTGGAAGGAGCGAAGGCAAAAGTGGAGGAACTTGTGGACTTCGCCAAGGAAATTGTTCCCAAGGGTATGTGGAGCAGGACTGACATAAGGTTAATGGCGACAGCTGGGATGAGAGCCATTGCAGAAACTGATCAGGAAAGTATTCTTAATACTGCCAAACAAGTTTTTAGATCTCCTCCTGGGTTTTATTTTCGTGACGAGTGGGCTTATATTATCAGTGGTTAGTCTTTTTTTAAATCAATTCTTCATTCGATTAATAAAAAGAAATATATACATATATATATATATATATATATATATATTGGAATGGAAGTGCTAACTAGTTATTGGAAACGTAAAGGTATAGAGACACATAATACACTGATATACACTTGGAACGCGCTAAGCCAACGTTTTTCTCTTCATTCTTATTAATAAAATTTATCTCTTACAATAATACAATTTTGTCTTGGCCCTTACTCAATCTATTCTACCCAATAGGATTGACCCCGACTAAGAATGAATCTGAAACTTTCTCTTTTCTATCTAACACATCACCCTGTGTAGATCTAAGAGAAGAAAACAATCCTCTCTCTTTTTATCTATGAGAGAAGAAAACCAATCTTCTCTCTTTTCTATCTAGACTCTCACCAGTGTAGATCTAAGAGAAAGAAAAACAATTTTCTGCGCACTTAATCACCTCCCTGATTAACGTCACAGAGAACTCGGAACACATCTTCTAAGCCTTATTTTTGCGGCTTCGAAGTTTACAACTGTATCAATATTCTAGAGTGCTCAACTTGGCTTGTAGCCTACTCCTAGAATATATATACACTACTTGAGAAACCCTAGAAGGCGAATCTCCAAGTATCAAGGGATAAGGAAACTGTTTGCTCCTCAAGCTTATCATTTCCTTATATTTTGTAGAGAATATTCTTCATATCTCCAAGTAAAATTTCGTCTCTATCTTCAATGTCAAGTCATCAACTTTCTTCAACACATCATCACATCCACTCACGTCCTGCCACGTCAGCTCACACATCCACATCAGCAACTCAGGCGTTTGTGATCTGATGCAGCTTCCTGATTGGCACAACACTCTGTTCGGCACAACGACTTGTTCCTCTCAGCGAGTTGTTCCAGAAACTGCATTTACAATCTCCCCCTTTTTGACTGAGTTTGATACTCAAGCATCTCTCTGGTTCAACCTGAAAAGACACTCTAACAAACACAAGCCAAAAAACAGAACAAGGAACAACTAGACAAAACAACAGTCATTATCTAGCAAAAGCAATCAATAGCTTGTTCAAACAGAACTATGATTAAAAACCTAATAATCAGAAACCCCAGCAGGCTGCAGCGAAAACCATGTTCTTAATAGCTCTCTAATCAGACTTAATCAATTGGCATATTCTCAATCATTAGCAGCCTAAGATCAACCAATTAATCAATTAAGTCTCCCCATAAACAATGATTCTCCCCCTAAACCAAGTAGCTACAAGGATTCTCCCCCATCAGAACAAAACTTCTTATCATTAGGCGTTGATTAGAATTATATCAAAAACCAGAACCAGAATCATTCTCCCCCACCTTGAGTGATCAACTAAGTCAAAAACAGACATATGTATCACAACAACATACTGAGTTATGGGAATCACTTACCTACTAACAGTGCTACGCATCCTTAAGCACTTTGATGATCAGTCTCGTCGCCTATTGAAACAGCTTCATGTTTGTAGGCATTTTTGACTCTCCTTGCAACCACAACTGGATGTGTGGCAATAGGACGCAAATAGTCGAAAATTCGAACAGTAAGTAGCTCTTTGATCGAATCACAGTGTGACCGTGACCATACACAAGCTTCGTAAGAAAAAACAGCACCTTATGTATCATGTTCAACACTTTCAAACCTCAGTTTCACTGTAGATAACCTTCATTCTTGCATCTAGACCAGTTTCTTTGAACGCTTCTACACAGATGAGCTACTTAGTCAGATGAGCTAAGCACATATCACTTCTCTAATTCGTCATCTGTAGAGAACTCAAACATATGATCATCTGTTAACTCATGTCTAATACCAGCCCAACCATTTAATCCACCACATTCAAACAAAGTGTTGATCGTACATGTGAGACTCTAAATGCATAGTTCCTCACATGAGCATTCACTGTCTTGATCAAACCCCTGACGTTGACAGATTAGCCCACAAAACTCATACACCTTTGGTTATGTAAGGCTTAATCTCAGACACAGTCTTCAGAAGCCCAACAGCTTCAAACATCCTCATCCATCATTATTGTAACCAAACACAAGCGTTCTTCCTTCAATGGATGTAAAAGACCTAAAAACAGAGTATCACACACCTCTGTTTTCACTACAGATAGCATGTCTCATCACAATCATATGCACATGTGGATCCTCAAGGGTGAGACGATCTCTTGTCACTCTTTTGTTGACTCCACGACACTGAAGTATCAACACACTTCTGTAGATGCTCGCTTAACTCAAAAGATGTCTCCTCGGTGATATAGACGATAATGCACACGTCAAACAGCTGGTGGGACGTAGACACTTGCTTCGTAGCACAATCCATCTTCTAGTAACAGTCCCTTGCATCAAATACGTTGATTAAAGATGTAACTCTAATGAATAACTACCTGTTGTACATACATGAAATAACAGCTTGCAAGCACAATCTTCTGTCTAGGAACACTCATCAGCCTCTGGTACATGTAGCTCCATTCCTTCGTATGATGGAGCTGACACTATACTCATTTATCGATACAAACTGAGTATCAGTCTTTCCAATCGTCCTCAGACGCATGATGACACAACAACAACCCTCTAAAACCCTTTCACCACTTGAGCCAAGTTGTAAGTTTCAGTAACAACTACTTCCAATCTTTCAATACTCATGGTACAACCAAATATTTAGATGGACACGCAGCTCTTTGATCCTACATACATGATCAATTCGTCGTTCAAAAAGTTAGACCCTTGATTAATCGCTGCTCTATGGATTTTACCACTTAGAGAATTATGATCATTCTTGTGAGCTGAAACAAATGAGCTTAAACCTGAAAACACTTAACACACATTAGTGCACACCTGCTGATAACATACAAGCAGTCTTCATCAACAATATCTATAATCAGCCTCGTGTTACATCAATCAATCATCTGATTTTAACTACACAACATTTATTTTACAACACTTTTTTTTCATTTCAGCTATTTACACACGATCTCAGACTTCTAAACATAGTTAAACACATGAAAGAGGGAACCAGAAAAGCAATAGACCATTAAGAGCATTCTTCTATTAATTTTGTACTTCTTAAAACAAGAGGTTTTCATACCTTGAGATCTGTTCAATGATGTGTGCCAACTACTTGTTAGGGACTTCACCAGAAACTACCACAACCTTTTGTGAATCTTCAAGAAACAGCTCTGTGATCAGTGGCTAGTCTTTCGCTCTGGCATGCCTTTGATTCTCATGGTTCACCATCAACGTGAAGTAGGCAGCTGGAATTTCCTTTGGAGAGGGCATTGACAGTAGTGTATCAAGTTTTTTTTTTTAAACTTTGCATGACACACTACCTTAGAGCTTAGATCCAACAGACATGAATGATCTTCACAGTTGATGATGTGAAAGATCTTCTGCTGAATCTTCTGATTTCTATCAGTGATATCACTTGACTTCTCAACCACGGATATTTGTGCATTCCCTTGTTATTATTTTTCAGGGCTCTGTTGCAGACGTACCAGCCACATTACTCCTTTTTAAAAATAAAAAAAAAATTACAAACCGCTAGTACTTCTTGGAAAATGGAATGCATAATAATGTCTCTCCTCAGCTTTTTGACCTCCTCCTTCCCGGAAACGTTTTACGAGATCACCAATGTGAATTGGCATGACAGGCAGTTGTTTTCCACTGACTCTTTGTTTAGACAGAGTGTTGATCTTTATACATTCTAGGAATTCCATGGCCTGTTTTGATGCATGTCTCTATATCTGATCAACACAACTCACCGAACATATTAGATCTCACAAACATTAATGAATTTTCTCATAATCATGTGTTGATCCAAGTCCAATGGTTTTGTAAACAAATCAACAATTTGCAAATCAGTGCTCTAATGTTCTATTACTATCAGTTTCTCCACAACTACTCTATGAATTAAATGATATTCAGGGTCCTGTAATTTAATTTTAATATCTAATACATGATCTACAATTAACAAATAAACAATTATCACACAAAATTGAAGCATGGTGTAAGAATGTACCGTACGCTGTTTCTCAATTGTTTGATCCTCATCAGGTGATTGAAACGGGTTCCCAAGGCATTAACCTCAAATTCAACAATTGAAAAAGGTACCCTAACAAGCTTCTGAGCTTAGCAGAAGATCAGCTTTGTTCTCAGAAAGCAATAGCCACCAGATCCTTCACGGTGATTCAGAAAGCAGTATCTCTTCAAGTTTCTGCTAGCTCCTTTCAACAATATCAACTTTATGTTGCATGTGCCTTTCAAGTATCAAGGGATAAGAAAACTGCTTGCTCCTCAAGCTTATCATTTCCTTATATTTTGTAGAGAATATTCATCATATCTCCAAGTACAATTTCGTCTCTATCTTCAATGTCAAGTCAGCAACCTTCTTTGACACATCATCACATCCACTCACGTCCTGCCATGTCAGCTCACACATCCACGTCAGCAATTCAGGCGTTTGTGATCTGATGCAGTTTCCTGATTGGCATAATACTCTGTTTGGCATAACGACTTGTTCCTCTCAGCGAGTTGTTCTAGAAACTGCATTTACAGGAAATATATCATGATTCAGGATCTGATGAAGGTTTATATGCTTGGATAATTGCCAATCACGCACTCGGTTTGCTTGGAAATACTGGGACAACGGGGATTGTTGAACTCGGCGGGGCTTCTGCGCAGGTCTATTCTTTATAAACATGCCCATGTGTTGTTTTGTCAAATTAGATGCAATATGAATTACGTGCAAAATAATTGGATTTTTGGGAAGTTTTGCATGCACAAAACCATTCAAGCACAAAATATTAAAATATGTGTGAAAATTTAATCAAGATTTATAGAACAAAATTAAACAAATTTCCAATTTCTTTCTTTTTTGATAGGATAAAGAGATTTAACCTTTTTTAATATATATTAACAAAAAAAATTCTCTATAATAGAATTGGGTTAATAGTTTAATATATTACCAAATTTAGGATCGACATTTTAATACACTGTATATGTGTGTCTGGTCAAATCATGGCATATTTTAATCTTGTTTTCGTGAAGTTGACGAGAAAACGTGAATCAACTTATTTTTAATTTAAATGATTTCTCATAAAATTATTAAAAAAATACAATCGTAAAATTGACTTTAGAAATTCAATCATTTATCTTTTTGACATTTGATACAAAACTACATCAAACTGGTTTAAGAAAACATACAACAACCGAATGCGCGCTACATCCAAATACCATCTTTGGATGAAAAAAAGAAAGAAAGAAGGGGACTTGTTATACAATTATCAAACTTAGGACAAAGTACCTCAACTGTGGTTAAAGGTCGTTTGTGTGATGATTGTTTGTGCATTTTGTTTTAGGTGACCTTTGAGTTAAGTAATCAGCAAGTGAATTCTCTGGACTCGCATACAAAAACCTGTAACAGTTTTCCGTACAGAATCTACAGTCACAGCTTCCCCAACTATGGGAAGGTAACTTTTGAGGCCAGAGCATTTATCTTTGAGTTAATGCTTTCTTTGATTCATCCTTGAGTTTTAAAGAGTTTTTTGGAAACTTATTCGTATTGAATCCATGATCTTATCTCAAAATTGTCATAAAATGACCAAGGAAAAAATAACTTATCCTTTGCTAATAACTTTTGTCGCCATGCAGGATGCAGCACTAAAAAGGTTAATGGATAATCTGCAATACTCAGGTTAGTTACTGACAAAAATCCTTGTAATGATCACTTGTTTACTAAAATTATATTGCACTTTTTGAGTTTAAGGCAATTGAACTCTCAAACTCTCTCATATGTTGCTTTCAATCCATACAACAGACGTGGAGGAAGACGGGGAGGAAGACGTTGAAGACCCTTGTACTCCTCAAGGGTACACCTACCAAAATAATCGGCGTAAATATTTATCCGTATTCCTAGCTGATGAAAGCGAATATACAAGACTTGTAGCTGCTGGTAATTTCGCAAGATGCAAAATCAAAACGCTTGAACTTTTGCAAGAAGGAAGTGGTAAAAGATCATATATATTTTGGTATATATTGTTGATATATTGTTAATTTTATTGATCTCTTACGGGTGCAGTTTTGGTAATTTATGTACAGAGATGTGTCCATCTAACTCGTGTGCTATTGGATCTACGTACATACCTCCGGTTCAAGGAAGGTTTTTGGCTACATCAAATTTTGCCTACACCAGCGAAGTATGAATCCTGTGACGTCAAGATTTATATATATGTTTGAACTTGTGAAAGAATCGTTTGAACATTTTTTTGTTTTTCTTTTGTTAATGTTTTGAAATTTGAATCAGTTCTTTCACTTAGACGAACAAAATTGGATGTCTGACTTAAGGCAAAAGGGGGAGGCGTTTTGTCAAAAGACCCGGGAAGCACTAAAAGTGGAATACAGAGGTACTCCTCACTATAGAAAAGAATATTTGCGTGGGTATTGCTTCTCATCAGCATATATAATCGCAATGCTTGAACGGCTTGGTTTTAATGACGAAAGGTAAATGTTACTACAAAAATTCAATAACAGTTAGATCAGTCAACGTACGTTTTAGGGAAAAGAATGGGCCGACGGTCTATTTCCGCATGAGAACTATTGTATCGAGTCAGATAGAGCCCAAACTTTGACCTCTATCTATATATCTTCGAAAAAAAAGTTCGAAGGCTAATTCTCCCCGAATCAAAAGTTCAAAACATGTATCTCCCCAAATTAATAGTTCGAGATCTATTAACCCACAAACCCGAGTTATGTTGGTTTCTTGTTTGTTATACCGATGATTATAGAACATAAACCAAAGAAAACCAGATTTTGACCCAATTCTAACTTAAAACTAATTAAAACCTAAACCATGTCTCTACGGTTAATCGATTACAGTGAGAGAGTTGGATGATAATACATCGATTACCAACGCAGAGCTGAAGAGTATCCGCCGGAGGATCGTAGTAACCACTTGATGAAGAATCGAAGTCGGAGTAATAACCAGGTGGTGTCCACTGAACGCTGACGCCAACGACGAGAAGCGGTTGTGAAAGAGTACGTCGTGGCCGATGACGGAAGGATCCGACGTCACAGCGACAGTGAACTCTTCTCCGAAGAAATCGACAAAGTATTTTTTCCTGAGTAGCGTAACTCCTGATGCTTCTGAGATCTATTAAGCTAGCTCTCTCACTGTTTGCAATGTGGCACTCTCTACGGTTAATCAATTTAGAGATTAGGATTATAAAATCTGGGAATTGTTCGTATTTGTCTGATTTGTGTTAAAAGTAAATTTGAGATTTTTTCTTGTTTTTGTTTTTGTAACGCGATGGATTTCGTGGAGAGATCCGTCGATTTGATCTCGCGGCGGATTTCGTCTAGGGATTTAGATATGAAAGAGGAATCTCCGTGTAGCTGGAGACGTATACCTTTGATGAGATCCTCGAGGCTTCGCTGGAACAAGTTGTCCATGATCGAATTTGAAGACGCCATTTGATAGGAAATGAGAACGAATCCGTGGGGAGGTATTACAACTAAGAGTTATATGATCTACATAGTCTTTGAGAAGCGAAATCGGAGATCAGAGTCGTGGGGTTTTTCATGCCGGTGATCGTGATTTGCTCAGTCTCGGATTCTGATGAGAGTCGAACGGAACAGAGGACGTGAAATATTGTTTGGGTTTTAATTGAGTTTAAGTTAGAATTGGGTCAAAATCTGGTTTTCTTTGGTTTATGTTCTATAATCGTCGGTATAACAAACAAGAAACCAACATAACTCGTGTTTGTGGGTTAATAGATCTCGAACTATTAATTCGGGGAGATACATGTTTTGAACTTTTGATTCGGGGAGAATTAGCCTTCGAACTTTTTTTTTGGAGATATATAGATAGAGGTCAAAGTTTGGGCTCTATCTGACTCGATACAATAGTTCTCATGGGAAAATAGACCGTCGGCCCGGAAAAGAATTATAAACTATATATTTATGTTTCTTTTTGTTTGCGCAGTACTATAGAGTTTTCGAATGAAGTACATGGCACATCATTAGATTGGGCATCGGGCGCTTTCATCGATAGTTTCTCACAGCCTAGTATCGCCCCTGCTCCAAGTCCCGCACTCACTTCTGGTGAGAGTGGTGGTGATTCTAGAAAATTTCTTGGCTTTTGATGATGACACCGGAGGAAACCAAACCCAAAGTTCAAACATCAAGTCTTATGATGACTTGCTGTTTTCTTTTATTTCTGTTTTAAGCAAATAATTTATACCACTGCTTCACTTCCTCTTATGTAGGAGAAGAGTGACATTTTTCTCTCTCTTTTTTTTGTCAACAAGTGACTTTTTTCTCTTTACAAGGTTCTATTTCCACGTTATTATTGGATTGATGTATGTCGGAACCAAGGTTCCCTTGTTTTCTTGTTTTAATAAATGAAAAAAAAAAAAAAACCAAAAAGAGGTAGTACCTAAAAACAAATAACGAAGAATATACAAGAGGTAACTGAAACCCCATAAATCTGATATTAGATGTTGGTTTCTTTAAATTAGTTCATACTCTACAAATTTCCGGTCCAAGTATGCCTGGTTTGGTTAAATTTTAACCGATGTAATGTTTTTATTTAAGGAATTAAATAATAGAGGAGGCGGCGCAACGTTTGAGAGAGGTCAAAAAGCCCCCAACGTTCTGATAATTTCAAAAAACGTAAATAAATCTCAGCCGTTCATCAACACGCTCCCTTCACCCTCCGATCTCTCCCCTTCGTCTTCTTCACAACATCTCTCTCTCTCTCTCTCTCTCTTTCCCCCTTCAGACTCAAATTTCAAATATCTCTCTCTCACTAACTCAGTGATTCTCGAGTATTCTCTCATCTTCTCTCATCACTTAATAACCAAATCGAGATAATGCCGTTCATCTCCGAGACTGCTAGCGCCATCAAGCGCCGATTCGGATTTAACGACCGTCCTGCTCCGTCGGAGTCTCTCCGATCTGTGCCTTGCACGCCGGAAGCTAACACCATCTCGAGGGAGAACCACACTCATCAGCCTTCGATTTACTCTTCCGCGGTTCGAAGCATGTCTGATTTGGACGAAGACGGTGCGATTTGCGCTGGATCTGCTCAGATATCGAGGTCTCAGAGCTTTGAGTTTAACGAAGATCCCGCCTTCTGGAAAGATCACAATGTTCAGGTTCGATCTTCTCAGTTGGGTAATTTGGTGATTGATGATGATTCGAGTAGATTTGATTTTTCGCTTAGCTTCTGTGTAGTAAGGCACTCTGTTCTTGGTTAAATTGGTAGCTTATACGTTTCCTGCTCCTTAATGCTCTCAATTAATCTTAATTTTATCAAATTATGTGGTTTTAACATCTAATCGAGGACTTCACTTTGACGAATTGGTTTTGATAACAATTTAGGGTTTTACGAATCTGTTGATTTTGCAGAGAGAAAAGAGAATACTAAAAGTTTGTTTCCAATTGTTTAATCGAATGTTGAAATTTTAGGTTATCATAAGAACGCGTCCACTTAGTAGTTCAGAGATTTCTACACAAGGCAACAACAAATGTGTAAGGCAAGACAATGGCCAGGCAATTACTTGGATTGGGAATCCAGAGTCTCGTTTCACATTTGATCTCGTTGCTGATGAGAATGTTACCCAGGTACTGTACTATCTTTTTGTTTCAGCGGTCCTTCTGTGCGTTCTTTTTAGAATCTCAAGATTGTTCTTGAATCTGCTTGCTCTTGTTCATTTTACTTTACAGGAGCAGATGTTTCAAGTGGCTGGAGTGCCTATGGTGGAGAATGTTGTGGGTGGTTACAATAGCTGTATGTTTGCCTATGGCCAGGTACGGTTTATTTCGTTCTCTGACTGTGAGTTTTATCTGTATTTACTTGTTTCCAGTCTGATGCTATTCTTAATGTCCAGACTGGTAGTGGGAAAACTCACACTATGCTTGGAGATATCGAGGGAGGAACACGTAGACACAGTGTCAAATGCGGGATTACGCCTAGAGTTTTTGAGTATTTGTTCTCAAGGATTCAAAAGGTTTTAGTACCTAAGGTTTTAGTACCTAAGGTTTTTGTGTATGGATATTTTTTTTGCGGTAACATGTTGTATGCTAACTTATCTGTCTTTTCTATACCAGGAAAAAGAAGTACGCAAAGAGGAAAAGCTACACTTTACTTGTCGATGCTCATTTCTGGAGATATACAACGAGCAAATCCTTGATTTATTAGATCCGTCATCTTGTAATTTACAGGTATACATACCAAAAGTATCATCTAAACTTGTTGTCTTAATGTTATGTCTTATGTGGGATTAACCAAACATCCTCTTTTGCAGCTAAGGGAAGACCACAAGAAAGGTATTCATGTTGAAAATCTAAAGGAGATTGAAGTCTCAAGTGCCAGAGACGTGATTCAACAATTGATGCAGGTAATTCATCTTCTCTTACCTATTTAACATTAGAATGCACTTAGTCTACTTTTCCAGGTTTTTCAGATTGTGACCTGTTCCGTACTACGTTTCTTAACTATAAAGTGTGATCTTATAAAAAATTTGATTTCTCAAAATGTTCTGTCTATGTTTAAGTTTCAAGCAAGTTTATGGAAAATATACTCTGAATGTAAAATGAGTCAATTTCCATGGGGAAGCCTTTATGACACTATTTTCTTGAACTTCCATCTTTTCTTTTGCTTTTATAAACTACTTTGCATGCTAGATGCTCTTTCCTTCTATAGTCAGAAAGATAATGTAAGAATTAGTTGAAAAATTTCTCATGTCATTCATTTAATTCGATATAGCTTTCTTATGCTACTCCCACAACTTTTATGTGCAGGGTGCTGCAAATAGGAAAGTAGCTGCGACTAATATGAATCGTGCAAGTAGTCGATCCCACAGTGTATTTACATGTATCATCGAAAGCAAGGTAATCAATTGCATTTTATTTGTCAAAGTGAGTTTGCAGTCTGTATTTCTGTAATTCGTATTTTGTATCTTATCAATTTCTCAAATTAAAAATTAACTTTGTCTGTGTTATCTATTAGTGGGTATCTCAAGGTGTAACTCATCATCGTTTTGCACGGCTTAATCTTGTTGACTTAGCTGGATCTGAAAGGTAAAATCAACTATTATCATTAAAAAACCGACTACCCTTTCTTTGCTTAAGTTATTCTGCGAACACCTGGAATATAGGCAAAAGAGTTCAGGAGCTGAAGGTGAACGCCTCAAAGAAGCTACCAACATCAACAAGTCTCTTTCAACATTGGGGTAAAAATACATCTTTCACAAACTTCAACTCAAGTATTCTAGTTTGGTCTTTGTTATATAGTTTTGATGATCTGTTCCCACATTTACTTTGCAGGCTTGTGATCATGAATCTCGTAAGTGTTTCCAATGGAAAATCAGTCCATGTTCCTTATCGAGATTCGAAGCTCACATTTCTGCTTCAGGTAAAAAAATCTTCTTAAATGATGAGATCTCAGTATGATTTATCAAGCATGTGGAATATTTAACTATGAATCCTGTATTGTGATACTCGCTCCTAACTGCACTGATTATTGACTGACACTCTTATATATGTACAGGATTCCCTTGGAGGGAATTCAAAGACAATAATAATTGCTAATATTAGCCCATCTAGCAGGTACTTTGATACTCTGTGTCTGTTTGATATTCCATGACCTTCTCCCTCAAATATTCATTTGAATGCATCTCATGGTCCTTGGCAATGCTTGTTTGTTTTTCTCCTTTTACTCAGTTGCTCGTTGGAGACCCTAAGTACCTTGAAGTTTGCACAGCGTGCCAAGCTTATTAAGAACAATGTAATGAAATGTTCCTTGTCATTGTTTGCTACGTCATGGATCTACTATAGTGCACTCAGTTAAACTTTCTTAATTTTGTTAAACCTAACAGGCAATTGTCAATGAAGATGCATCTGGAGATGTTATTGCTATGCGGCTACAAATTCAACAACTCAAGGTAGTTTTTCAACAAAGACTGTTTCTTTTTCTCTCTTACAATTTTGTTGTCAAATGTTTAAAATCTTACTCTACAGAAAGAAGTATCCCGCCTAAGAGGAATGGTTAATGGTGGAGTAGACAATCAGGACATGGACACTGTCTCAATGGGCTGCCCTGCTTCTCCAATGTCTCTCAAGTGGGATGGGTTCAATGGATCATTCACTCCTCTGACAACTCACAAAAGGATGTCTAAGGTTGGAAATTGGTTTGCTTGATCTTCATTTAGCATTTGGCTTGTTCTTTACATTTCACTTGCATGGTTTGTAGGTAAAAGACTACGAAGTTGCACTTGTTGGTGCTTTCCGAAGAGAGAGGGAAAAGGACGCTTCTTTACAAGCATTGTCTGCTGAAAATGAGGCTTCAATGAAGTTGGTACGTTAGAACTAGATTTCTCTCATGAAACTTCACGTACTGTGGAAAATCAGAGGATCATAACTGAATAACGGATGATGAAAATGTCTCCAAACAGGAAAAGAAAAGAGAGGATGAAATACGAGGGCTGAAAATGATGTTAAAGCTCCGAGATTCAGCAATAAAGAGTTTGCAAGGTTTAGCTTCAGGAAAGATCTCTGTTGAAGCACATCTGCAGAAAGAAAAGGGTGACCTTATGAAGGAGATTGAGGTGCTACGTGCTCAAGTTGACAGAAATCAGGAAGTTACCAAATTTGCCACGGAGAATTTGCGATTGAAAGAAGAGATCCGAAGGCAAGACTCTTTGAAAATTACCTATGTTTATACCCTCAGCAATGCATATATTTTTTTTTATTAATGTTTAACCTTAACTTTTTACACAGATTGAAATCACAATGTGAGGAAGGTGAAAGGGATATCCTAAATCAACAGATTCAAGCATTACAAGCCAAGGTGAATAATATATCTGTCTTTTCAAGACTTGGAAAGTTTGCTTATGATTTGAATTAGCATGTAACTTGAATCTATCTACAGTTGCTAGAAGCTCTTGATTGGAAACTCATGCACGAATCAGATTCCTCCATGGTGAAAGAAGCTGGTAACCTCAGCAATATGTTCTGCTCAAACCAGGTAAGGGCTTGATTCTCTTTCATCTGTGCTGATGGTGCCTCACAAAGTCTGTCATTTTCTGGAACGCAAATAAGTTGTTATTTGACATCTTGCTTTTTTTTTTTTTTTTGCAGAATGAGGAATCAAAGAAAATTTCGTTGATCCAAGACGAGAATGAATTCCTCCGGATGCAGGTTATTCTTGCCTTCAGTCTGTCTTATCAGTCAGGGTTTATGACACTAAGTTCTCTAACTTTTTGTTTCGTGTTCCAATCTGAAGGCTATTCAAAACCGGGCAGAAATGGAATCTCTTCAGAAGTCAATAAGTTTTTCACTCGATGAGAAAGAGAGATTGCAAAAGTAATTCCACTGCACACAATATACATTTTAGTTTCAGGGTCAATTATTATGCCTCAGCTCATCTCTTTGGATTTCGCTTGCAGGCTTGTTGACAATTTGTCTAAGGAACTTGAGGGAAGAATAAGATCCTCAGGCATGGTTGGCGATGAGGATCAGATGGAGGTTAAAACAATGGTTCAAGCCATTGCATGTGCTAGTCAAAGAGAAGCTGAAGCTCACGAGACAGCAATCAAGTTGTCGAAAGAAAATGATGATTTGCGCCAGAAAATAAAGGTCTTAATTGAGGACAACAACAAACTTATAGAGCTGTATGAACAAGTAGCTGCAGAAAACAGCTCCAGAGCTTTGGTGAATACTGGGACAGATTCGTCAAGTAATAATGCTGAAGCACAGAACAGTGCAGAAATTGCTCTGGAGGTTGAGAAAAATGCGGCTGAGGAACTGAAGAAATTGGTAGGAAACCTGGAGAATCAGCTTAGCGAGATGCACGATGAGAACGAGAAGCTAATGAGTCTGTATGAAAATGCGATGAAGGAAAAGGATGAATTCAAAAGACTGATCTCTTCTTCTGACCAAGAGAAGCCTATTGAAGTTGATGGTGATGGTGCCAATTGCTCCTCTGATACTGAAATGGAGCTATGTGGGCAACTGTGTAACAATTCTTTTGAAAAGTCTACAGAAGATTTAAACTCAGCAAGGCTGAAACTTGAACTGGCTCAGGAAAAGCTTTCAGTCTCTGCCAAAACCATTGGAGTGTTCTCTTCACTTGAAGAAAATATTTTGGACATCATCAAGCTGTTAAAGGAAAGCAAAGAGACTGAAAACAAAGTTAAGAAGCACCGGTATGAGTTAGGATCAATCAAAACTGTCTCTGATCAAACTAATGCAAGAAAAGAAGTTGCAGAGAAAAAGCTGGCGGCTCTCAGATGCTCATTATCAAACTTTGCATCATCTGCAGTATACTTTCAACAGCGAGAAGAACGGGCAAGGGCGCATGTAAACGCATCTTCCGATCATCTAAACCAAAAAAATGAAGAACTTGATGTACTCCGTTCTTACAAAAGAGAAATCGATGCTGCTATGGGTAAGATCCAACAATCCGAGGCAGAGCTGAAGAGTAACATTGTAATGCTGAAAATAAAAGTGGATGAAGAGAACAAGAGGCACGAGGAAGAGAAGGTTCTTTGCACGATAGATAACATTGAGAAGATCAACACTCCTCAGCGAAACACTCTGCGTACAGGCAAAGCTACAGATTTACTGAAATCCTTGGAAGAGAAAACAAAGCTCCAATCCGAGATGAAGCTTTCTCGGGAGAAATTGGCTTCAATTAGAAAAGAAGTTGACGACATGTCCAAGAAGTCCTTGAAACTGGAGAAGGAGATCAAAACCATGGAAACAGAGATAGAGAAGAGCTCAAAGACGAGAGCCAAATCAGAGATGGAATTGGAGAACACAATCCAAGAGAAGCAAACTATTCAGGAGGTGGAAGAACAAGGGATTTCTGAAATTCAAAACATGATAATCGACATTCACCAGCTTGTCTTTGAATCAGATCTGAGAAAAGAAGAGGCGATGATTGTTGGAGAAGAGCTCAATGCAGAGGAGCTTAGAGCGAAAGATATGCACAAAACTATGATCGAGAGAGTCGAGAACGCGTTGCAAACGCTAGAGAAGAACAACAATGGCATATCAGGCAAGATCGAAGAAGAAGTAGAGAGTGTTTTGGGTTTGGTTCACGACGCCTCGAGGTTGCTTGAAGTTTCTCAGTAATAGAAGTGACTTGAGTCGCACGTTGGAGATTCTGATTGATGTGTAATGAAACATTAAGACAGTTCTTATTGTTAGAAACTCTAAATATTTTTAATATATGGAATCAAATGGAAGTACATCACTTCCTTTTCTTGCGAAACTCAGGTTTACTTCTTTACTTGACTGTTATGTACATCACTTTTATCGAACATGTAATAACTTATTATGGATAATGATCACAGTACTTGTATATTGACCTCAGGTGAAGCTGTTGGAAGCGTCAACATAACCTCAGTGAGTTGCATCTTTTTGATGCTATCCATTGTAGGTGCAACGTAGACTTTCACAACTTCAAGACACTCTATATTCAGTAAGAAATGGCTAATGTGTTTCAGCTCGTTTTCACTTCCATGATACTGCTTGATACCCAGCATCTTTATTTGGTTATTTGGAGGAATTCGAATCCCCAAGAATGTGAAACAATCCAGACCCTGAAACATCAAGATGAGAGACTACTTTAAATCAATGCCACAAGTCATATATATATATAATAATGTAAGATTTTTTCAGGGTTTGCTTCTCCATACCGAGAGAACCAGGGTTTTGAGGTTTGGTGAACGCTCTAGCAGAAGTGGCAGAAGCACTTCCCGACCTTCTTTTTTACTCGAAAACACTAAATCAACGAGGTTGTTGAACACCGGTAATCCACCTTTGCAGCATACCGAAATCACCTGAAACACACACACACACACACACACTGAATGTTTTTCTGTTCCTAACCAAAAAGATGATGAAACTGTACACTGAACTCACTTCAACAGCCGAAATAGTTAAGTGAAGGGTCTTGACGTCACGTATCCCACTGATGAGATCCGTTACATCCGCGCCATTTTGCAACTGGCCCTTGTCATGTTTAAAGAAATGAAGGTCCAATGTAGCTTTGGCAAGTGAATCCATGTGACATTGTGGAGATTCACGCACAAGATAATCAGAGTAGTAGAAGTCTACAACATTGGGTGTGTCAAATGAAACTATTCTAGGAACATCACCATCGTAATAAAAGTTATAGGTAACCGAGAGTTTCTTAATGGTTTTGCTGGATATGACGTATGAAAAGTCTGGACAATGCTTGAAATTCGTCTCATGTATTGTTAAGTCCTCAAGTGCAGGGCAAGCAGTTAGAAACACATTACAGAATTGATCATCCTCAAACCAGACTGAATCAAGAAAGAGAACCTTTAGTGCTGGGAGATATGTATCCGGAAAAAGTCTTGGGCTGTGTAGTCTTGTTCCCAGTGAAAGCTTAACCAGTGTGGTGCTGGTGAAGACTTCGGATGGGAGTTCACGGTACCATATAGTTTCAATATGTAGATGAAGCTCAGAGACACCGAGTCCCAGGGCATTGCATATCCAGCGGTCAACAACATCCACGGCAAAATGATGATCTCTATAAATTTCGTCATATTTTAGTGAGAACGTCTTTATATGGTTACCGCCTTCACGCCTTGGGAAGCCAATGTCTTATCCACAAATCATCGAAACTCTTTTTGAATGTCGGGACAATTCTGTTTCCAATCTTCAGGGTCCAAAAAGATGGAATCCTCAAAGTCAAGATTAGGACTGAAAGCAAACAGAGTCCTCCATCTCTTGGAAAGAAGTGAGGTTGAAGCAGCTTGTTTCGTGGGAAGGAAGGACAAGATTTGAACAAGAAGATCATCAGGAAGACAATCCATTGATGCCAGATTCATTTTGATCGGTAGGCGTTAGGTTTTATATAGTGAAGAATATTTTCAGCCCTCGCTAGGGTTTTTTATTAGGATGTCATGTTTAACCAACCACATGTGACATGTACATTGAGATTTTATTTGGTAAATTTTAGGATAATCATTTTATTATGTGATCTTTTTATACAGTATAAATAAAGTTTGATTTTTAAAAGTTAGTTATGAACTTGCAACCATATTAACATGTTTCACTTATACTCCCTCTATATCAGAATCTATATCAGAATACATGATGTTTTAGGATTTTATTTTGTATCAAAAATGATGATTTTCTTAGAGTATTTAATGCATTTTTATTTTCAAAATCAAATAACTATTTAATGATTTTGCTTTTACAATACTCCAAACTAACATATGAAAATGAAAACTAATTATCTTGCAGTAGTGATTATAAAATTACTTACAATACTTGTAAATTAATTCAAATATATAACTTTCGATGATTTCGGGTATACTCGATCGGGTTTGGGTACCTAATTCATTTACTAAAAGTATTCAATCAGATATTTTAAAATTCGGATTCGGATTCGGATCGAGTATTTTAAATCGGATTTCAGGTTAGATTTTCGGGTTCAGATATTTTGCCCAGTCCTATGTGGGGCTTAAAATGATATACATACGCCTAATATCATTTAAATTTATGCAAAAAAAAAAAAGAATTGAGAGTCAACAAAGTTGTTATGGTATGGAGCCGATCCAATATACTATTATAAATATACAAAGTAAGAATTCTAAGTGAAGATCAATAATGACATGAAGTAACAATGTAATGTTCCTGAAAATATCGATTATTTTGCCAGGAAGAACCGATTTGTGATACATTTTAATCTAGCAAACATTGATGGGTTTAAGCTCTAAAAAAAACTTAGTAGGCAAATCACACTGAAGTGTAACCAAGGTCCTTATGAAACCTTAGTAAGCTCATAGATGATCTCTTGTTTTGCAGGATTTTCATGACCCTCTATTATTAACATTAGTAGGCAAATCACATTAAAGCAAATCAAAACAACATGAGATTATAATTCCCTACAAAACAATGAGTGCTTTTTGAAGATTTAAGTCCTCGATTATTATTGAACACAAATAAAACTATAAAAATGAAACCTCGTTTCCTCATCATAAGTCCAAGTAACACACAACTGGAAACTCACTCACTCCGAAACAGCTTTGATATTGCACCAAGTGCCTTCGACTTTTTTACTATACTGTCACCTTCTTCTTCTGATACTCCCGCTTCCTTTTCCACGAATTCCTTAGCTTCCTTTAAATTCAAACAAAGCTGTTGTTTCTAGTTTTTATGATTGCAGATGATAATAAATTACTAAAATATAAAGAGTACACAAAAAAACTAATGGATGATGATGATTATTTGACTTGTATCTTGAGCTTGAATGAAGCTGCAGGAAGCTTCAACATATCCTCCATGACTTGCATCTTTTTGAAGTCATCCATATCAGCTGCAACGTAAACTTTTAACACTTCTAGACACTCCATATGCAGTAAGAAATGGTTAATGTGTAACAGCTCGATTGCACGTCCTTGATATTGTATGATATGCAATATCTTTATCTGGTTATTCAAGGGAACTTGAATCCCAACATATTGAGTTGTTCTCAATGTGTAACGATGCAGACCCTGAAGCATCAAGAGGATAGAGTCTACTTAATACTCATGCAACTCATAAAAGTAAGATTTGTTCATGGTTTTTTTTTTTGTTTTTTGTTTTTTTCATACCGAGAGAATCAGAGTTTGTAGGTTTGGAGAACGCTCTAGCAGAAGTGGTAGAAGCACTTTCCAACCGCGTTTCTGACTCGAAAACGCTAACTCAACGAGTTCGTTGAACACCGGTAATCCATCTTTGCAGAATAGTGAAATCGCCTAATTAAAACACACACAAACACAAAGAATTTTATTTTGTTTTTGACCGATAAAGATAAAAGGTAATGAGAGACCATAAACTGAAACTGACCTCGACAGCCGAAAAAGTCAAGTGAAGGGTCTTGAGGTTGCGTATCCCACTGATGAGATTCATCAAATCCTCACCAACCGTGTCCAAATACTTGTAATTTTTGGGCAAATGAAGGTCCAGAGTAGCCTTGCCAAGTGAATCCAGATTATAATGTGAAGTTTTGTGCCCAGCATAACCAGAGAAATAGAGGTCGACAACACTTGGAGTGTCAAGTGAAGTAGTGCAAGAACGATATGTATAAATATAGTTAGAAACTGAGACTTTCTTAATTGTCTGACTGGATATATATAACATGTCTGCTGGAAAGTACATATGATGTATGGTTAAGTCCTCAAGTGCAGGGCAAGCAGCAAGAAACACATCAGATAGTTGATTATCCCTAAATTGAACTGATTCAAGGAAGGAGAACCTTTAGTGATGGTAGACATGTATGGGAAGGAACACTTGGGACGTATATAGCTGTTCCCAATGACAGCTTAACTAGTGTGGTGCTGGTGAAGACTTTTGATGGGAGATCACAGTGTGAGTTTGATGGAATACGCAGAGACACCGTGTCCGAAGGCATTACATATGCAGCGGTCAACAACATCCATCACGCCAAAGCTTTCCCCAAAGCGATCTCTATATGGTTTATCAAATTTTAGTGAGAACGTCTTTATAATATGGTTGTCATCATGCAAAGCCAATGTTTTATCCACAAAATCCTCGAAACTCCTTTGAATGTCCTGCCTATTCCGTTTACCCTCTTCAGGGTGTAAAAAGATGGAATTGTCAAAGTCAAGATTAGGACTGAGAGCAAACAGAGTTCTCCACCTCTTGGAGAGAACAGAGGTTGAAACAGCTTCTTTCGTGGTAAGGAAGGACAAGATTTGGACATCTGGAAGACAATCCGATGAAGTCGGGTACAACTGTAGTTCACCAATTTGTTCTCCATGTTCCATATATCAAAATTTTGAAGCTGCTTTTCAAAATTGAGTCTCTCGGCTGTTGATTTTACTAGCTGCTTTAAGTTTTTGGTTTTCATATACATATATGGTGGAGGACAATGGAGCTCTCGCTAGGGTTTTATTTTTTTATTTATTTTGCCTTTTACTTTTTTTTTTTAAATTACTATTTATGCTAACCACACATGTTGATAGAAATCATACCACATAAATTTAAGGCTAATCATTTAAGAAAATACAAAATTTAAGGGTAACAAATTTTACAGTAGTCAAGACGACGTTTTAACATTTTGTTTTATTTGAATTAGGATGCTAATTACAGTAATAATCTTTTTATAATTCACTATCTCTTGTTAGTTTTGCTGATTATATTTTGTATGTTCGTGCTAATAATTTTCTTTATAAGATTTGGTTGCTTAATGTTCATTTTGCGTATAACCACGTAGAATTTGCTGTCAATGACGTGCGGTCTAAAGCTTATGAGGCGGTCTCCCCGTTTTGTGTGATGCTTGAACAAATAAACATTTTCTCTCCTGAACTAGACATCAATCGCCTGCAGCCCCGTCTCTCCTACGAAAGCTAGTAGCTCAAGCCACAGTGTAATTTTACCTATGGAAGTAGAACACAATGTTGTTCTTCACAGTCACCTTGTACTGCCTCACCAAACCATTTCCAAGCTGTTTGACAACGAGATTCGGAATTCAATTTCTGCTCCAAGACGAAGGAAGCATTTTGCCAATTTAATGCAACTTTCAACTTTGGATTAGATGACTTCACTGTTTGTGATTTCATAAATATTTGTGGCCTTTCTTTTTATTATTTTTGGCATGGTCTCAAAAACCATAGGTTTTAGCTCAAAAGGTTCCATCCAGAGACTGTTTAATAATACGATTATACGAACAAACAAATTACGAAATCTAACCTCAAAGTAGACAAGCATATATGTGTGATAACTCAGTTCTTGCTCGATCCTTAATTTTCTACCCAAGTAATGAAAGGTTTAGTTGGAAGTTGGTACAATTTGCTCTAAAATGCATGATGAGTATTCTATATCTTTCCAAGGGGGTGTTATGATTACTTAGCTTCTCGTGTAATGATTATATTTTGAAATTTGGTACTTGGATGACATAAACTCTTGTGTAAATATTTTCTTACAAAAATGGATTATACCTACTGTTAACAAAAAGAGTAGATCTCTCTATTTGGCCTTGAAAGTGTTTATATTCTATAAATTCACTAATTTTTCATCATGTCTGTGTTTGTAGCCTCGTGTTTCGTGTGTCTTTATTTAATTTTTAACCAAAATTTCTCTTGTTGTATACTATAGTAGATGATGACAAATTGAAATATTAGACAAAACTCCAAAAAAATTTAAAACACCAATAAGCAATAGGTATGTATGGTTAAGTCCTCAAGTGCAAGGCAAACAGCTAAAAACACATTAGATAATTGATCATCCTTAAACAGAATGAATCAAGGAGGAGAACCTTTAGTGCTGGGAGACATGTATCCTCATAAGACCGACCGATGTATTTTTTTGTTCCTCATAACAGATTAACTTGTGTTGTGCTATGTATGGCAAATGATATGATGCCACCTCAAAGATTCTATGAGTATAGATGAAGTTCATAGACACAGTGTTCCAAGGCCAAACATATCCAACGGCCAATGTGATCTCAATATTTGCATGTTTAATAATATTATGTGACAATTTCTTTAGATGGTTACAGGGCTTACAACCTTGTCTTTTGCTCTGTTTCGACCGTTGTGATTTTGATTCGGCAAAAGACAAACACTGTTGATGGGCCTGGGCTTTGCTTTTGTGTGACTCCAGTGGGTTATCTTCTACACATATGTTAGAATCTGAAATCACTTAGATCGAACTTGTAGATTTCGTTCAGTTTACTTTTGTGTGGTGTCCAAAATGAAGAAAGCTTTTTTTGAGGCTTGAGTTTATCTACACGAAACAAAGAGTAGACCAATATATCTGCTTTATCAGAGAAGCCACCCTACAATGATGATGAATACGAAGATTACATTATAAAAATGAGTGGGAAATGAGACGAAAAGGAAACAATCTCAAACCACTGAGAATGGAAAATAACACAAACAACATCAATGAAAGAGAGATCAAGAGATATATATCATATGTGTTGGTACGGGATTCAGCACCCCCGACATACCAAGCTAAACCAGAAATATTAATTGATTAGTTAACCGGGAAACCGGTTAAGGGCTTGATTAGGTCAACAAGAAGTCAGTTCGGCCAAAGTGTCACCTTGAAGAAGAAGGAGCCGACTTCCACTTCGGCACGGCGGCCGAATGAAGCAATGAGGCAGCTTTCCATATCTCACTTCGTCCGATAAGGAAAGTGAATATATATTGTAATCTTAGAGCATGTATAAAGAGGGGGATACTTCTCCATTGTAAGGCATCGAGAATCGAATACAATAATTGAGTTCTCCTCTTGTTCTTAGCAATAAACCCTAATTCTTTTGAGTTCTACTTCTTTATTTTTAATTCCAAGGCTTAGATCTATTTTCTAGAGAGATAACTCTATTGAATTTGTTTCCCCCCTTAAACAAATTCATTGTGGAAACCTAGTTCCTACAATTGGCGCCGTCTGTGGGGAACGCAAATCATCTCTAGAAAACTTACTCTCTAGCCCGACAATAATGTCTTCCATCATCATCGAAATCCCCGAAGCAAACCGCACAACCTCCAGCATGCTCGATCTCACAGGCATCGCATCCACTCAGGATGGCGTCGCAACACGAGGTGGCGTTTCGACTAGGCCGGCCATCGCCGTGTACTCCCGTCAGCGCGTCAACGCAACGACAAACCCGGCCGAAAATTCTGCCGAACTCCCAGTCGGGATCAGATCCGAAGGGGAGACCAACCAGGGAGCGGGGCGAACTCAAGTAGAGTTAGTCAACCTCGACACAGAGCTTACCGGTGAACAACACCGCAACGAGGAGGCTGCGGGCGTCACAGAGCAGCAGCTCGACGCACAGAACGGAGATCTCCCTGTTCATGCCACACCTGCGATCCAGAACCCGCAGGTCATCTCCATGGAGGATTTCAAGATCTTGTTCGGCTCCATGACGAAAGAGATTTACCAGATGATCTCCGATACCAATCGCAGGGTCGACGCCGTAGTGACCCAGACAACCCCATCACAAGTCTCTGCCGGACAATCGCCTAACTTGGGCGGTCTCACTCGTCGTCTCGACTTTTCGGACGCACAATTCGACAGGAGGAATCTTCCCCCTCACACCACGTCGAGTATTCGACCAACGAATCCGAATTCGCGGATACACGAGAGCTCGGCCGCCCCGGTCGCCCGCCTCACAAACCCCGGACCTTGCTTCGAACTCGAAGAAATCAAGTCGCAAATTAGCGGCATGAACACACTCCTCCATCGGGCTATCAGCACGGCTCCGGAGATTGATAGAATTGTCGAGGTGACTCGGCAGTCGCCCTTCACTCAACGGATAACGCGAGCTACCGTGCCGAACGTCAAGCTGAAACTTCCAATCTACCAAGGAGACAAAGATCCGGTCCAGTTCATGACGTCCTTCATGGCGACCATGTCCAAGGCACGATTCACCGACGAACAAAGGGACGCCGGTTGCTGTCAGCTATTTATCGATAGCCTCTCCGGCCCTGCCTTGGTATGGTTCACAAGGCTCGAGCCGAACTCAATCGACAATTTCGACCAGTTGTCCAAGGCTTTCCTCAAGAATTACCGAATCCTCATCGAACGAAGCGTGACAAGTTCGGATCTCTGGGAGATGGCCCAAGAACGAGGAGAACCCATCGCCAGTTTCTTGAACAGATTCAAGGAGAAGCTAACAAAGGTCAACGTCCCGGAGGACGCTGCAATGGCAGCCTTCAGGAAGGGTCTGATCCCTGGGTCACCATTGCGAAAGGACCTCAATATCCGGGAACCCAAAGACCTTGATGACGCACTGCACCGAGCTTCCAGGTTCGCACTCGATGAGGAAGAAGAGGCCCAAATAGCCGCGAAAACCAACGACGAACAATCAACGCATCCCCCCAAGGTTAAAAACCGGGTCGAACATCACGAACCCCGCAAGCACCACGAACCTCAGGATCGAAAAAAGGGCATCATCCACGCAGTCTCCGAGGCGGATGAACAAGACAAGCAGCCGACCGACCCGAAGGAACTTTACTGCAACTTCCACATGACCTCCGGTCATTCCACACATGAGTGCGTCCACCTGAAGAATTATTTGTACGGGAAGTATCTCTCTGGCGAAGTCGACGCTGTCTTTCAGCCAAAAAGCGTTCGCGGAGGCAGAGGTCGCCGTGGGGGATGGCGTGGCGGACGATCTAACGGAGGCCGCGGTGCGGGTGGCGGACGAGGCTACAACGCACCACCCAACGCAGTCCAACAGCCGGTCAACCAAGCATTCGTGAACGTCCAAGAGGAGGCGCCCCAAGCAGACGAAATGCCCGGCCCACCAAAGCGGCAGAGGGGGCAAAACCCGGAGCGGGCCAATTCCCCTCCCCGAGGACGAATAACCATGATACTTGGCCCACCGGAGGACTGCGCAGACTCCGTCCGCGCATTAAAGAAGAGGGCACGACAAGTGTGCACCCTTCGAACAGCTCCGAGCGAACCTTCACTCTGCTCGGACCCGATATCATTCACTTCGGAGGACGCTAAAGGAATCCAACATCCCCATTCTGACCCCTTGGTTATCGAGGTCACAATGGGCGACTTCGACGTCGAACGAGTTCTGATCGACACCGGGAGCACCGTCAACGTACTATGCTGGCAAACGTTAGAAAAAATGGGCGTCACACCAGACCAACTGAAACCCGAAACTCGAACGCTGACGGGCTATGATGGGGTTGCTAAGATGTCAATGGGCGACGTAAAGCTACAAGTACGAGCTGGTGGAGTGACCCGGAAGACTAAGTTCGTAGTCATTGATGCACCCCCGATCAACAACGCCATTTTGGGGGTACCATGGATATATGCGATGCAAGCCGTACCGTCGACCTATCACCTCTGCCTCAAATTCTCGACCAGCACAGGAATTTGCACACTTTATGGCGACCAAAAGGTAGCCCGAGTATGCTCTGTTATCGAAAAAAAGCAGAGGACGGCGGAAAACGCATAGCAATTACAGAGCGGGGACCGTCTTACCGGTCCCCACAAGCCGGAGCGGGATCGCTTCAGGTCTCCGGAGTGTCGGATCATACAGGTCAATATAGACCCCTCCGACCCCTCGCGAACCGTCGGCATCGGGTCCGAACTCGACGAACGCATAAAGACGAAGCTGATCGCTGGTCAACAAAAGATATGGTCGGGATAAGCCCCGAAGTCATGTGCCATAGGCTCAACATCGACCCCACATTCAAGCCGGTCAGGCAGAAACGCAGGCGTTTGGGCCCGGATCGAGTCCAGGCGGTCCAGGACAAAGTCGAACGACTACTCAAGGCAGATCAAATAGTGGAAGTCCAGTACCCTGATTGGTTGGCTAACCCGGTGGTGGTCAAAAAGAAAAACGGTAAGTGGAGAGTCTGCGTGGACTTCACCGATCTCAACAAAGCTTGTCCTAAGGACAGCTTCCCTTTGCCGCACATAGACCGTCTCGTTGAAGCTACGGCCGGCAACCAACTGCTTTCATTTATGGATGCATTCTCAGGGTATAACCAGATCGCCATGAGTCCGGCCGACCGCGAGAAAACGGCGTTCATCACAGATAGGGGCACCTACTGCTACAAGGTAATGCCGTTCGGATTGAAAAAAGCCGGAGCAACCTACCAGCGATTGGTAAACATGATGTTCGCAGATCTGCTCGGCAAAACCATGGAGGTCTATATAGACGATATGCTGGTCAAGTCTTTGATCGCAGAACAGCACGTCCAACATCTGACGGAGTGTTTTGACATCTTGGATCAATTCCAGATGAAATTAAACCCAACGAAATGTACGTTCGGAGTAACCTCCGGAGAGTTCTTGGGGTACATCGTCACTGAACGGGGCATAGAGGCAAATCCTAAACAGATCGAAGCCATCCGGGGACTACCCTCACCGACCAACAAGCGAGAAGTACAACGCCTGACCGGCCGGATCGCCGCTCTGAATCGTTTCATCGCCCGATCAACGGACAAGTGCCTCCCCTTTTACCAATTGCTTCGTGGAAATAGAGATTTTCATTGGGACGAGGAATGCGAGGTCGCCTTTCGTCAGCTGAAGGAGTATCTGACTTGCCATCCAGTGCTGGTCAAACCGGAGGACGGCGAGGCGTTGTACCTCTACGTCTCGGTTTCAAGCTCGGCAGTCAGCGGGGTGTTAGTCCGAGACGATCGCGGAGATCAAAAGCCCATCTTCTATACGAGCAAAACACTTAACGACGCGGAATCACGGTACCCCACGCTGGAAAAGCTGACCCTTGCGGTAATCGTCGCAGCACGGAAGCTGCGCCCCTATTTTCAGTCGCACTCTATCGTCGTGCTTACTGACCAGCCACTCCAAACCGTCCTCCATAGCCCTCTCCAATCCGGACGCATGGCAAAGTGGGCGGTCGAACTTAGCGAATACGATATCGAATACCGTTCTCGACCAAGTCTGAAGTCGCAAGTTCTGGCTGACTTCATCACCGAACTATCGCCTGAGCTCGACGACCCCACCCCCGCGGTGGAACAATGGACAATGTTCGTCGACGGTTCGTCAACAAGTCATGGCTCTGGGGTGGGACTCATCCTTCGATCCCCCACCGGTGAGATCCTTGAGCAAGCATTGAAGCTCAACTTCAAAGCGTCGAACAACGAAACCGAATACGAGGTCGTTCTCGCGGGACTCCGTTTAGCCCGGGGACTTGGAGTCAAACACCTGCAGGTCTACTGCGACTTCCAACTCGTAGTCAGCCAATTCAGCGGAGAATTCGACGCCAAAAACAAACGAATGGGAGCATATTGACAGTTGGTCCACACGTTATCCGGGGAGTTTGCGTCTTTCTCTCTGACGAAGATCCCACGGAACGAGAATGCATCAGCCGACGCCCTCGCAGCCCTGGCAAACCGCTCCGACCCCGAGCTAAGACGTACCATTCCAATCGAGTGCATCGATGCTCCCAGCATTAATCCGGACAGCCAGATTGTCGTCATCAACGACAACTCAGTCCCGATGGAAGTCGATGAGCCAATAGAAGATCTGACGGATGTCGCCAAACCCCCGGAGGATTGGCAACTTGAGATCAAACTTTACATCTCCGATGGTATCGTCCCGACAGACCGATGGGCAGCTCGACGACTGATGGCCCGAAGTGCCAGGTATATCCTTTTGGACGGTGAGCTGTTTCGCCGAAGTGCGTCAGGAGTATTCCTTACCTGCGTTACTCGGGACGAAGCCGAACGCATCATGATGGAGGTGCATGAAGGCGAGGGTGGTAACCACTCTGGCGGACGCGCACTTGCTCTTAAAATTAAAAAGGATGGTCACTATTGGCCTACCATGATGGCCGATTGCGAAACTTTCGCGGCCAAATGCGAAGCTTGTCAGCGCCATGGACCAACGCGGCACGTCCCGCCCGAACTGCTAAATACCGTGACAGCTCCGTACCCTTTTATGCGCTGGGCCATGGACGTCATAGGACCCCTACCGGCGTCCAAATCCAAGAAGTATGTCCTGGTGCTGACCGATTACTTCACCAAATGGGTGGAGGCAGAATCTTTCACGAGAATCCAATCCCTATGTCGCCACGGACTTCCGTACGAGATTGTCACTGACAACGGTACCCAATTCACCTCGCTGATCACCAGACGTTTCCTGTCAAAGTGGCAAATCCGTCTCAGCACTTCGACTCCTCGGTACCCGCAAGGTAATGGTCAAGCTGAAGCCACGAATAAATCGATCGTCGACGGACTCAGGAAACGACTCGGTCGAAGGAAGGGATCATGGGCAGACCACTTGGACGGTGTGCTATGGTCATATCGCACAACCCCGCGGCGAAGCACAGGACAGTCCCCTTTCTCTCTCGCATATGGTCTCGAAGCACTTGCCCCGGTCGAAGCAGGAGTCCCGACACTTCGTCGTACTTTGATGGTGGATAATCCCGAACTCAATGACAAAATGCTGGTCGACCACAACGACCTTGCCGAGGAGTTGCGCGATAAAGCTTTAGTTCGAGTGCAACATTACCAAGACGCAGCCGCTCGATACTATAATAAGACTGTTCGTCAGCGACGTTTCAACGAAGGCGATCTAGTTCTGAGAGAAGTTTTCGAGAACACCAAGGAAGTGAACGCCGGTAAGCTCGGCGCTCGATGGGAGGGTCCATACCTCGTGTCTAGAGCGGTTCGTCCAGGCGTCTACGAACTCGTGACCATGGCCGGGGAACGGATCAAAAACTCGTGGAACGCAGCCCACTTGAAACGTTATTATAGCTAAGTCGCTGTTATGATCCTACACAGGAGTTTTCGGGACTCCGAACTCCATTTATCTTTCTTTTGTTTTACGAACTACGGTTGGCTTGATCCCCACTTCGGGGTACGTAGGCAATTCCTTATCTGTTAAAAATATAGCGAATGCAGCCAATATATTAATAAAGTTTTGTCCGGTCGAAAAACTTCTTCTTGTTATTCGAATACATTCAGTTCGGCGGCAAGCCGATGTACGAAATATCGATCATGGATTTGATTTTCTCTTACATGGTTTGATAATTCCAATTAAAATAAAGTTTTTCTGAATAAGTCAGTCCCCATTACATGCTTTGGAGCGATGACCAACACAAAAGAGAAAACAGAGAAAAGAAACGCAAAGGGGGAAACCCCTTCAACGACTGAGCTCTCCTAAAAAGAAACAAAAAAAAATCCGAAGCGTTCAGGGTTTCGCCGTCACCGTCTAGGGCAGTCCAGTAGACGAAGTGGAGGCCGCGGACCTGACAGATCGTCCGCCAGTGGTTCCTCTACTGTTACCTTATCCAGTTCGCTTCGCCAGAACTGACGAGCTTGCCTTAGGGCACCCAGTCTCCCCCTTGGAACTTCAACGCCTCTTGACACCAAGTCTTCCAGGAAAGCGCACGGGCCCTCGACCAGGTGCCTCTCACGGAAAACCGGACCAGTCGATTCCAGGAAATTGGCGTACCGCCTTAACCTTTCTACGGAAGCCCGGTAGGCCCAGATATCCACGGTAAACGGGTGCGCGGTATCTTTGAGGGGCTGACAGTCGTCCTCGAAAAGGACAGGCACCTCCATACTCGCCACCAGTTCTTGGCACGCCGCACGCGCGACAAGCAGCCCGGTCATACGCCACTTCTCCAAGAAGAAACCCTCGGCGATTAATTCGTGCAAGACCCGAATAGTCCCGTCCAAACGGTATAGCCGACAGACTTCGGCCAGTCTACGACGTCTCGCCATAAGGTGAGCCCCCAGCCTATAGCGGCGAGCCCGATACCTTCGGAGTTCTTGGCACACGAGGCTCCCTTCTACACCCGCCATGTCGACAGGTGGGACAGGTGTGCGTACTTGGAAAGTCTCTACGCCCTCTTGGGCGGGGGAGTCATCCGACGATTCAGTTCGGTTGGAACCACTCGACGAAGCGGTTAACCTTTCTAGAGCCTGTCTTAGCCACGCAGATCGAGTAGTCACCATCTCTTTCTCTCAATATTTTGGAAAGTTGTGGAAGTTAGAATGAACTCCCAAACTCTCAATCCTATTTATACAGGATTACGGGAAGTAACCGCCGCTGAATCCACCAATCAGAGTGCAGCGTGATTTTCGCGAGGTCCCGAGAATAATTCTCAAAGACCGCGCAGCGCATTTAATAAAGCACGTTCATTATTTCCAGAACGGAAAAAGGGAACTATATACTCATACGTATACCTTAGCCCGAATGGGACTAAGTATCTATTAGTTCCTACCGAACTCACCCCTTGTTGACACCCTGGCCAGGTGATCAGCTGGTATAATTACCTACTATTTTTCGGGATAAGCCGGACCCAGAGCGTTTATTCCGCGCCCAATTTCTTAATTGTTGGGGTAAGCCGAACCCAGAGTATTTATTTCGCACTCAACTTTTAGTTTGGACGGTGTGGTAAGCCGAACCCAGAGAATAATTTCGCACTCTGGCTACCGAACTAAAGTAAAAGGAGATAAGACGAGCCCAGTATCTCGCTCTCCGATCAAACACACTTCGTTCAAAATTCATAGACTGCTTCTGAGGCGCTAATCGATTTTGAGTACCGTCACTTAATTAAGATTGCCCGATGTAAGCCGGGAGACGTCTCGCTTCTGGCATATTTTAGGAAATAAAGTAGCAAAATAAATCTCTTATTATTACTGAAAAAGTTTTATTGAGATTTTACAACGAGCAAAGTTCAAGTTCGCCTGCTATATTGCAGTTGTATCTTATTATCAAACGGAACATCCTAATTCCGAACTGGTGCGCCATTTGCAGCGATCTCGCGAATGCTCGTCTTGAGTCGCTTCGGCATCGGCCATAGTAGTTGCAACCCAGTTTTTTCCCATTCCTCGGGACGAGTCTCCAATGCTCTAGCTTTCTGTTCGGATTCATCGAGCAGGTCAGTAGTTCTTTTCCTTTTCGCCTTGAGTAGGGCGATCTCGGACTCCAGAGTCCTCAGCCGTCGATCGATCCTGCCCTTCTTCATATGAAAGTACTGAAGATCTTGAGTCAGCTCTTGGTGCGTACCCTCAATCTGCAAACGCAAAATCAACAACGGGTTAGTACGAAGAAGACAAATTTCGATCGTTCGTAAGGAAAGCAAAAAGGAAAAGAGGGTAGTGGCTACCTGACGGAAAAAGGCGTCGGCCTCGGCAAGTTCAGCACCGGTTGCACGCCGGTTAATGTAGAACGGCTTAACTTTGCCGGGAATGAAGTCACCAATCAAGACAGGGTCCATATGCGTCGACCTCCGCTCTGATTCCCTTTGGCATTCGTCGCAGTATGAACAAAACATGGCGGCAAAGCAGCTATCTTGTCGAACCCGTTCCTAATCCAATCCTTTGGGTGAGATTCCAGCATCTCGAGTTTGAGTACCAGATCTCGCTGTACCTGTTCTGACGCGGCAAGACGATCGCAATATTCCGTATGGCGATCTTCCACCTCATGAAGAAATTCTTCCAGTTCGCGCCTTTCTTCCGGTTTGACGTGGAACATCAACATCCAGGGAGCGCGGATGTTCGGGTAATACGCCATCCCCCGTTCAATAGCTTCGGCATTCGAGAACGTCGGCACATCGTTACCAACTAACGGGGATTCCACGCTGCTAACCGAGCTTGACATTGTCTTGATTAAGAGTTCTTCTTGGGATGTTTCACCCGTAGGCAGCGCCGGATAGATTTATACGGGTATTGGGAGGAAAATCCCCTTTTTAAAAAAAAATGGCAACTTTCCGTGCCAAATGGTAAGAATGCGAATTAGAAGAGAAAATCCCTTTTTTATCAGTTTTTCTTTTTATGATAAAATAAAATTTCGGTAATTAAAAGAGAAAATGGGCCGAGCGAGTCGGCAATGTTTTACAAGGGTATTCAAACCCGCGAGGTTAACGACAAAAGAAAAAAAAGAGAAGGAAACGAAAATCATAGCTAAGTATCATAAGCACCGGTCAAATCGGCCTGAAAGCTATCGGCATTGGAACCGTGCGGATGCTGGACGGACTCTGGAGCCGTCGTTCCGGGGGGGGGAAATCCATAGCCAAGTTGATCAGGGGACATGTTGAGATCTTTTTCATCCAGATCAAGGACATCGATCGCCTTGACAGTCTCTTCAGCTTCGGCCTTTTTCTCGTCAATCTCCTTGATTTGCTCCGTCGGGATGATGGCCCCATTTTCGACCAAATATTATACCGTTTCCTGTATCCCGGAAGCTTGGTTTAGCAGATCCTCCAGGGGACGAATTTTCTCCTGTTCGAGTAGATAGGCCTTAACCTTATCCAGTCGAGTCTGCGCTTTCATTTTTGTTCGCTCCACCTTCTCCCAACGATCCCGCCGGAGTCTCTTGACTTCAAAGTTGAGCTGAACCTTTAAC
Organism: Camelina sativa; assembly: GCF_030686135.1. NCBI lineage: Eukaryota > Viridiplantae > Streptophyta > Magnoliopsida > Brassicales > Brassicaceae > Camelina > Camelina sativa. The sequence continues at coordinate 12,216,339 of NC_141885.1, forward strand.
CCGTCGCATGATTCCTGCAGTTCGTTCTTCTCTTCTTCGAGAGTAAGCGCTCGGGAGTTCAGTTCATTAATCTTCAGCTCGGAGCTGGCAATGATGCCGTCTTTTTCGGCAACAAGCGCCTCGAGCTCTTTGATCCTCGCATCTTTGGCGTCGCTGGCAATCCGGATTTGCTCCCCGCATTCTTACACCTTTTCGAGCTCCAATCCAGATTTCTTACTGGATTTGGCACGCCTATCGTATAATTGAGTCAGCGTGTTCATCTTGGCGGCATTCTGTAAACCCGAAGAACGTATGTCAGTTCACCCGTGGAAATTTCAAGCAAATTAAACGAAATGATAAGGCATACCATTAGGTGGCACTCGGCGACATCAAGGAACGCCTGTTTAAACTCAAGATCGTCCGCCGACGGAAGGATTCGACTAGAGGTCTTCAGAGTTCGGAAGAGCTCGCCCGAGGCTTCACGATTGGTCACCAGAGGATAGTCGCCGAAGTAATGATAGGAGAAGCGATCTGTTTTATCGGCAGATTCCAGTCCAGCTTCTTCCGCCGAGCGTTTACGGTTCACTACCGGCTGTGGCTCAGCGACTGGGTTTTTTCCGGTTTGCCTCTTTTTCTTCTTCCTTCTTTTGGATCCAGCTTCAAGTTGCGGGACATCCTGTTCCTCGGTCGAAAGATTGGCATTCTCTAGGGCCAAAGGGAGAATATCTTCTTTGCGACATCGACTGTGTTGACATTTTCTCCAGAATCCTGAGTAGGATCAACTTCGGTCTGGTCTGGGATGGGATCGATTTCAGTTCGACCTCGAGACGGGTCGATATCAGCTTCAATGGCAGCCTGAGTGTCACGGCGAACTATCTGGAGATTGTCTGATTCAAGGACACGTGCCCCGGTAGGTTCCGCAGTTCGTCCTAGCGACCTAGCAAAACTTGGGAACGTCGTCCTGGGTTTGCCCATCGCTGTTTCAACACGGATACGGGTGATGAACTCCCACTGACGATTGTTTCCGGTTAATAGAGCGTCTCTGACAGGATGGTAGTTTGGAGCCAGCCGCGTCGCGCAGAACGGACGATCTGGAAACATGACACCACAAAGTTAAAACTGGTCAGAGGTGTCGAAGTCAATTGAAACGTGCTGAAAATATAAAGTCTACCAGGATTTTCATTCCACACTCTCCGATGGACACCCAATGGGTTAGCGAGTGAGTACTGATCGACGCGGACATAGAAGTAGCGGTTCATCCACTTCTGGAATTTGCTCACTCTTTTGCCGATGAGGAAATTGTGCGCCGGCCTCATATTCACTTCCCAGCGGTGTAAACTCTTTGATAATTTAAAATTGGATAGCTGTTCGAAACATTGAACTCCAATATTAACCCCGACTTCGGCTGCTATAGTGAGGGCAGCCATAAAATTGCAAATAGCTCCGGGGACGAATTGGCAGATCGCTATCCTGCGTCTTTGGGCGTAGAGCGATATCAACGCAGGGATTGGGAATAGGAGGCGACACTCGGTAAAGTAACATTCGTATAGACATATGTACCCTTCCGGAGGGTTCCAAGGGCGTTGGTCCTCTCGAGGAATCAGAATTGTGACTTCGCTGTTGAATAAACCGCATGAGTTAAGCATGTCGTTCACGGTTTTGGACGAACTCAAACTCTTTTCGCCACCAATCTGCCCTTTATGGTCAAATAAGGGATCGATATCTTCGATCAAGAGTCCTAAGGGAACAAACCGATCTTCCTCTTGTGACAGTACGTCTTGAGTTAGTTTGGTGCTTTCCTCTTCAGGACGAACTGATGGCGGCGGTAATACTTGTGAAGATGAAGTTCCTGCAGAACAGCGAACAAGGCGTGGTAGGACTTCGGAAGCCGATCTACTCGACTCGCCGATCTGCGTGGTACGTTCTGGGTCGAGAGTTTTCCGCTTGGAAGATCGACGAATTAGCTGTTCGCCCTCGACTTCTGGCGAAGAGATGGGTTCTGATGTGCTTGCCATATTCTGAGTTCGGAGAGTGCGGAAGAAAATCGGGACTAACAAAATAAATAGGAGAGAGATCGGAGCAGATTACCTTTCGTTGAAGACATAAAATGAGAAATGACGAAAGGGGAGGCGTATTTATAGAGTCGAGCGGGTGGCAACCCTACGCAGAGCAATTATGACCTATGCGACTCTTCGAATTCCGGGCTAACTGATGTGATGTAAACGACACGTGCCGTCCGGACAATTCGCGGCGAGATGACGCGAGAATTCGGGTAAAATCAATTAAGTTTTTATGAATTAGATCGGATATTTTCTTCCCATAGTTCGAAATATTCGAATTAAATCTCGAATATTCGGAACTGGGGGGGACTAATTGTTGGTACGGGATTCAGCACCCCCGACATACCGAGCTAAACCAGAAATATTAATTGATTAGTTAACCGGGAAACCGGTTAAGGGCTTGATTAGGTCAATAAGAAGTCAGTTCGGCCAAAGTGTCACCTTGAAGAAGAAGGAGCCGACTTCCACTTCGGCACGGCGGCCGAATGAAGCAAGGAGGCAGCTTTCCATATCTCACTTCGTCCGATAAGGAAAGTGAATATATATTGTAATCTTAGAGCATGTATAAAGAGGGGGATACTTCTCCATTGTAAGGCATCGAGAATCGAATACAATAATTGAGTTCTCCTCTTGTTCTTAGCAATAAACCCTAATTCTTTTGAGTTCTACTTCTTTACTTTTAATTCCAAGGCTTAGATCTATTTTCTAGAGAGATAACTCTATTGAATTTGTTTCCCCCCTTAAACAAATTCATTGTGGAAACCTAGTTCTTACAATATGGACATACATAAACACATCTAGTTTATATATATATTGACTTCAGAAATGCCACGAAGATCACCGGAACCCTTAGAGCCCTATCCTTGATCATGTCGTCTACAAAACCGTGGCGTATATACTCTGAGCATCCCGAGGGACAAAAAGATCACACAATGATGTGCTTGAAGCCTGCTTGAACATTCTGGAGCTTTTACCAGTCATACTCGTCTCTATAAAACTCAGCCGGTGCCATAGAGGAGGACAAAAAAGCTGGTGGCATATATAGAGGAGAACGAAAAAGCTAACTAGAATCATCAATTTAGTGTTGTCAAACAAAGAATCAAGCCAGTGCCAAAAAAAAAAATCAAGATCATCATATAGTTAGTTGTACCCGTTTTTCTGGAGAATACATTATTCTTTAAGATAGATGTATTTCGTTACCATAAGAAAGGTTTCCAAAAATGTCAAGCCTTATCCGGTAGAACTTTGTCTTGTCCATTTATGTCCCTAGGCTCTTCGTTTTTACGGTTTGCATATTGAATTAAATAACAAATCTTAAATAATATAAACAAATTATTCTTTGCGTTTTAGATAAATATATCAACAACATATAGATAATGATAATCACATTACTTGGATCTTGACCTTGGATGAAGCTGTGGAAAGCTTTAACAGTGTTAGTGTAAGCTTGAAATAGCTTGAGGATCAAGGTAAGTATATTTAGGAGATATCTAAATATACATATCTAAAGATTTAGGAGATATTTAAATTATGTAATGTTTCCTATAGTTGTTAGGATGAATGTTTATTCTTCTCTCTATATAAGAAGATGCAGGGTGTTGCATAGCTTATAAGAGAGATTAGAGAGATTAAGATTGCTTTAGTTTTGAGAAGTTTCTAAAGTAATAAACGAGAGTTATTCGTTATTCTTGTGTTTGATTCAATATTTGGTATCAGAGCTTATATTGAATCTCTAAACACAACTTTTCTTTCTTGTTCGTGACTAAAAACAAAATCGGTGTAAGAGATATGAGTGAAATCGTTGCTATGACGTCCATACCAAAGGAGACCGGTACTTCATCTCTTCAATGTCCAATGCTTACCGCAACCAACTATACGGTGTGGGCCATGAAGATGACGGTAGTACTGCGAGTGAACAAAGTCTGGGAAACGATCGAAACAGGGGAAGCAGAGGCCGATAAGACTGACCTAGCCAAAGCTCTTCTGTTCCAATCGATTCCGGAGAATCTGATTTTACAAGTGGGAAACCTTGCTACTCCTAAGGAGGTTTGGGATGCGATCAAGTCACGATACGTTGGAGCTGAGAGAGTAAAAGAGGCGAGACTGCAAACACTAATGTCGGATTTCGAGAGGATGAAGATGAAGACTACAGATACGATCGATGATTTTGTGGGAAGGTTGTCGGAGCTTGCATCAAAAGCGGGTGCTTTGGGCGTATCCATTGAAGAGTCTAAGATGGTCAAAAAATTCCTCAATAGTTTGCCGAGGAAGAAGTACATTCATATCATAGCAGCCTTGGAACAAGTTCTTGATCTTAACAAGACAAGTTTTGTGGACATAGTTGGTCGACTAAAAACATATGAGGAGAGGATTCGTGATGAGGAAGATCAAGAAGATGATCAAACAAAACTTATGTATGCTAACAATTATCTAGAGGGTTATGACCAAGGACGTGGAAAGGGTGCTAGAGGTGGTCGGTTCTCGGGTCGAGGAAGAGGACGAGGTCGAAACAATTACCAAAACAGAGACAAGTCACAGATTGTTTGTTACCGATGTGACAAGAATGGTCACTATGCCTCAAATTGTCCAGACCGGTTACTTAAACTTCAAGAAATTCAAGATGGTGCAGAATCTGATACTCAAGACGCAGAGGAGCTACTAATGCACAAGGCTGTGCTTCTCAATGAGAAGAAAATCAAGCCACGTGATTACGAAGTTAAACCGGAGGGAGATAATGTGTGGTATCTTGATAACGGAGCCAGTAATCACATGAATGGAAACCGGAACTACTTTACCAAACTTGATGAAACAGTCATGGGGAAGGTGAGGTTTGGTGACGACTCAAGAGTCGACATAAAGGGAAGAGGTTCTGTTTTTTTTATCACCAAGTCGGGTGATAGAAAGATTCTGACTCAAGTTTACTGGATACCTGATCTCAAGAGTAATATTCTCAGTCTTGGACAAGCTACGGAGATAGGATGTGAAGTTAGGATGAAGGAGGATTACCTAACACTACACGATCGCGATGGGAAGCTCCTTGTAAAGGCAAATAGATCACAGAACAGACTCTATAAGGTCCGTATGGAAGCTGAAAGTAACTGTCTGCAAATGAAGGTCGATGATACCTCTACACGGTGGCATGAGAGACTAGGTCATGTCAATCTCAGGACCTTAGAATCGATGGTGAAGAGAGAGCTAGTCTTTGGAATGCCAAACTTGACTTTTGTTAAGGAGACGTGTGCATCTTGTTTGCTTGGGAAGCAAACAAGAAAGACGTTTCCCAAGGCAACCAGTTTTAGAGCTGAAAAATCTCTGGATATAATCCATGGAGATCTCTGCGGTCCGATTACACCTGCCACAGCTGCACAGAACAAGTATATATTTGTGCTCATTGACGATCACTCTCGATACATGTGGTCACTGCTTTTGAAAGATAAGAGTGATGCATATGATGCTTTCAAACGTTTTAAAGCCCGAGCTGAGCAAGAAATTGGAGCAACAATCAAGATGTTTCGAACAGACAGAGGAGGTGAATTTGTATCGTCTGAGTTCATGCGATTTTGTGAACAATCTGGGATCCAACGACACTTGACGGCTCCATACTCGCCACAACAGAACGGTGTAGTAGAGAGAAGAAACAGAACCCTGCTTGAAATGACGAGAAGCATTTTAAAACACATGGATGTTCCGAATTATCTTTGGGGAGAGGCTGTGAGACATTCCACTTATTTGATCAACAGAGTAGCTACGAGAACATTGAGTGACAAGACGCCGTACGACATGTTCAAAGGCAAGAAACCAAACTTGGAGCACTTGCGAGTTTTTGGTTGTATCGGTTATGCTAGAGTGGAAACACAACATCTCAAGAAATTGGATGATAGATCTCGTGCTTTGGTGCATCTCGGAACAGAACCTGGTAGTAAAGCTTATCGTCTGTTAAATCCCTCAACAAGGAGGATAATAGTAAGCAGAGATGTCATCTTCGACGAAGCTAAAAGATGGAATTGGAATGTTGCAAGTGAAGAAACAGAGGCTCCAGGGTCATTTATCGTAAGATCTGGAGATTTTGGGAATAATGGTCTACACGAAGAAGCAACAGACTGCGAGAATTATGATTCTGAGGTTGGAGTCGAGGTGATAGCAGAAACTCAACAGGAGCAAGAGACAGAGGAAGCTCAGCCTGTACTACGACGCTCAACACGACCAAGTGTGAAACCAAGTTATCTCAATGATTACGTGTTGTTAGCAGAGGACGAAGTAGAACGCCTTCTGTTAAGCTTAGATGATGAACCAAGATTCTTTGAGGAAGCAAAGGAACTACAAGTGTGGAGAGAAGCTTGTATGGAGGAACTAAGGTCGATCGAAAGGAACAAAACGTGGAACTTGGTGGAATTACCGAGTAGTGTTAAGCCAATTGGCTTAAAATGGGTATTTAAGATCAAACGTAATGCAAATGGGAGCATAAATAAATATAAAGCAAGACTCGTTGCTAAAGGGTATGTGCAGAGACATGGGATTGATTTCGACGAGGTGTTTGCTCCAGTGGCACGTATTGAAACAATACGGTTTATCATTGCCTTAGCCGCTTCTAAAGGATGGGAAGTACACCATTTAGATGTAAAAACTGCCTTCTTGCACGGAGAACTTCGAGAGGAGGTCTTTGTTTCTCAACCGGAAGGTTTTATGAAGGAGGGAAGCGAAGGAATGGTGTACAAGCTGAACAAAGCGCTTTATGGACTGCGTCAAGCACCACGGGCCTGGAATCATAAGCTCAATCAGATTCTAAAGGAGTTAAACTTTGTGAGATGTGCTAAGGAGCCTGCCTTGTACCGAAGACAAGAAAAGGAACACTTGTTGATTGTAGCGGTTTATGTGGACGATCTTCTTGTCACTGGTAGCAGCCTGAGTCTAGTTCAAGAGTTCAAGAAGGGGATGTCATCTAAGTTTGAGATGAGTGACCTTGGTAGACTGACATACTATCTTGGCATTGAAGTCTTACAAGAAGATGGTGGAATCACCTTGAAACAGAGCAGGTATGCAGAAAAAATTCTTGAAGAGACTGGTATGAGTAATTGCAATGCTGTTCAGGTTCCGATGGACTCAGGTTCGAAGCTTTCAAAGGCTTTAGATGATCAGTCTATTGATGAAAGTGAGTATAGAAGGAATATTGGCTGTCTGAGATACTTGATTCACACCCGACCTGATCTCTCCTTTGCTGTTGGCATTTTGAGCCGCTATATGCATAACCCAAAGAGAAGTCATGGTGTGGCTTTGAAGCATGTTTTGAGGTACTTACAAGGAACCTCAGGTTATGGTCTCACATTTAAGAAAGGAAGCAGCTCCGGGTTAGTAGGCTATTGTGACAGCAGTCTCAATATAGATGAAGATGATGGTAAAAGCACAAGTGGTCACATTTTCTATCTCAACAACTGTCCTATTACATGGTGCTCACAGAAGCAGGAGACGGTAGCTTTATCTTCTTGTGAGGCAGAGTTTATGGCGGCTACAGAAGCAGCTAAGCAGGCTATTTGGTTGCAAGATTTGCTCTCTGAAGTTACAGGTGAAGAGCTCAAGAGAGTAACGGTTCGTATAGACAACAAATCTGCTATAGCACTTACCAAAAATCCTGTCTTCCACGGCCGCAGCAAACACATTCATAGGAAGTTTCATTTTGTTCGTGAATGCGTAGAAAATGAGCTGGTAGAGGTTGAGTATGTTCCTGGCATTGAGCAGAAAGCTGATATCTTGACTAAGGCACTTGGGAGAATCAAGTTCAAAGAACAGAGGAGCTTCATTGGAGTTCAAGATTTGAGTGAGCAAGATGGTTTCAAGCTTAAGGGGGACAATATTAGTGTAAGCTTGAAATAGCTTGAGGATCAAGCTAAGTATATTTAGGAGATATCTAAATATACATATCTAAAGATTTAGGAGATATCTAAATTATGTAATGTTTCCTATAGTTGTTAGGATGAATGTTTATTCTTCTCTCTATATAAGAAGATGCAGGGTGTTGCATAGCTTATAAGAGAGATTAGAGAGATTAAGATTGCTTTAGTTTTGAGAAGTTTCTAAAGTAATAAACGAGAGTTATTCGTTATTCTTGTGTTTGATTCAATAAACAGATCATCTGTGAGTTGCATCTTTTTGAGGTCATCCATCTCAGCTGCAACATAGACTTTTACCATTTCAAGACACTCCATTTTCAGTAAGAAATGGTTAATGTGTTTTAGCTCGTTTGCGCTTCCTTGATATTGCAGGACACTCAGCATCTTTATTTTGTTGTTCGAGGGAATTTGAACCCCTACACAGAGTTTTGTTCGTCTAAATGTGTAACGATGGAGATCCTGAAGCATCAAGAGGAGAGGCTAGGTTAATTTCATGCCACAGTCGTATACATAAAGTAAGATTTGTTAGGTTTTGCTTCATACCGAAAGAACCAAGGTTTTCAGCTTTGGAGAACGCTCTAGCAGAAGTGGCAGAAACATTCTCCAACCTTTTTTTTTACTCGATAATACTAATTTAACGAGGTTTTTGAACACGGGTAGTCCACCTTTGCAGCAAACCAAAATCACCTGAAAGACAAACTAAGAATGTTTTCCAGTTTTTTAAGGAAAAGATGAAGAAAGTGATACCATAAACTGGATCTAACCTCGACAGCGGAAGAATTCAAGTGAAGGGTCTTGACGTTGCGTATCTCACTGATGAGATCTTTCACATCCGCCTCATTTTGCATCTGGCGATGTTGACTGTGATCTTTTAAGAAATGAAGGTCCAACGTAGCTTTGGCAAGTGAATTTAAATTACAATGTGGAGCTTTACACCGAGGAAAACCATAGTAGTAGAGGTCAAAAACATTCGGTGTGTCAAGTATAATAGTGCTAGAAAGATCAGCATAATAACTGCAGTTAATGGTAACTGAGAGTTTCTTAATGCTTTTGCTGGATATGATGTACGAATGTCCTTGAAATTCTTTATAACGTATGGTTAAGTCTTCAAGTGCAGGGCAAGCAGCGAGAAACTCGTTAAATAATTGACCATCGTGAAACCAGATTGAATCAAGGACGAGTACCTTTAGTGCTGGGAGATATGCATGTGGAGAAAACTTCTGGATGTCCTGTTTTATTCCCAATGACAGGTCAACCAGTGTTGTGCTGGTGAAGACTTCGAATGGAAAATATTGCCATTTTCTTATATATCCTATCTGAAGGTGAGATCCTTCTATCTGTAAGTGAAGCTCAGAGACACCGTGTTCCAGGGCACTACGTATCCAGCGTTTAACGTCATGTTCCATATACCAGCTTCCAGTATTTTTCAGTGAGAACTTCTTTATATGGTTATCACCTTGGAAAACCAATGAACTGTCCACAAAATCATTAAAACTCTTTCGGATATCTTCCGAGTGCTTGAGGATGGGATTGTCAAAGTCAAGATTAGGACTGAAAGCAAACAGAGTCCTCCACCTCTTGGAGAGAAGAGAGGTTGAAACAGCTTGTTTCGTAGGAAGAAAAGACAAGATTTGGACAAGAAGATCATCTGGAAGACAATCCATTGAAGCCACGCAATCCATAGAGACAGACCTCATCCCTAGTGGTTCCTGAAACATGAAAAAGAAAAAAAAAGTGAAGAGTTCAATCTAAACCCTAAAAGGTTCAACTTTCACGCCTTCTCTCCAAGAGGTAGATAGAAAAATCATTCATTAAACTGAACAAAATAAAGGAATTTACAAAAGACAAACGATCAGCAAACTTCTTATTCACGTGATCACGTCACAAATTTGGTGGATCATTTTATTTGTTTTGGTCTCCTGCTAGGTCAACTTTAGGTTGTTTATATGGGTTTTGCTTTCGGTAGGGTTTTTCTTTAGTGGGAATAGTCAGAAAAGGAAACAAGAACCAAAAAAAAATTTCGTTGTATAATTTGGTTAGGTTCAAATTTGGGTCAAGAGATCTATCTTTTATGTATAATGAGCTTAAAAGCAGATAATGGCCTGTTCACTCTTTGTTTCATGTAGATCATCAACTCAAGTCTCAAAAGCGCAGATTCTCTATTTAGACACCACAAAAGTAAACACAGAGAGATTCACAAAGACGTCAACGTATTTACACCATAAAACTTAACTAGCAAAGACCGCGGATTTTAATGTGATCTTGAATTTGAAGCTGATGCACGTTAGTCTTCCGCCACTCTTGTCGTTTATCGTCATCTTTAGCGTGTAAGTGCCCTGTTTCAAAAGAGAAGCCATTGTAAGAAGGTGATGTGTTTGAAGATTTACCAAATAAGTAGAGAGAAGTAATCTCAAACCACAGTTAATATACATTACCAACATGTCTTATACAGTTTCATTCATAACTTTCGCTTATAGATTTCTAGGTGTATCTATTGAAAGAGTGTTAAAGATATCTTACAGGCGGCGTAATTGAGGGGAGAGTTTGAGAATGAGAAAGCACAAAGTTGCCTGGTGCAACCGGACAGGCCGTCTCCTCGCAGAGGTCATGAGTTTCGATATGGACACGAATCCCAAAGTATGAAACGCTGATCACTACTTTTCCTCCAGAGATATCTTCGCCTATGCACACATCAGCAGACAAGATTTTTTCAATCAAAAAATGTTGAAACTCTAAGTATGTTACAAATTTTCCAATAATAGAGTCAAAGTTTAAACAAAAGGAAGCAGGATGATCATAAAAAAAAAAAAAAAAAGGGGGGGGTATTTACCAGTAGAACCCAAAATCTTAAATGTTGCAGCTTCACCACTCACAACGGGGTTAGGAGAGATCTTCACACCCGTGACCTTGACGGGATCGAGCCTCTTATCTACAAACAGTCAGCAACAGTTTATCAAGGGAAAAATACAGTTCATGGCAAGCAAAACGAAAGACCAATATCATTGCAAAATAAACAAAGATGGGACAGCAAACAAATGGTTAATGCATTTTGATGTATTCAAAGAGAGAGAATCAAACAGAGAACAAAACTATTAACAAAAAGTGTCTCTCTTTCTGGAAGAGATTGCTAAAGCTGTAATAACATAACCAAGAAGATAATGTTGATTGAATTGAGCTAAAATAATCTGCTGATTTAGTTCAACATATACCAAGAAAGAAGATCTCTCAAGGATGATCATACAAATTTAGTTCCCACCTTGATTAAATTTTCAAGACTATACATCCAAGAAATTGATAATTTCACATATTACATGCTTCAAGATTTGAAACAGATAGATAGTTTTCTTGAATAGATCAGAGACCAAGTTCACCCTCAAATTGAAAGCAGCATTCAGAGTGTTAAAGTCGATGCATCTTTTATAAAGATTCAAACTCTATGGAAATTAAAGTGCTTTAAAGATCGACAATACTCGATTTGTTCTAGCAACGATCCCAAAAAAAAAAAAAAAAACAGACACCCTTAATCTGATAGAAGACAAAGAAAGGGAGTTTAGGAGACAAACCGCAGTAGGAGAAAGAAGTGGCGTGCAAAGCAGGTAAGAAGAAGAGTGATATGAGGAGAAGAAGCAGAGGTTGAGCTTGAGAAATCGCCATGGATGAGTACTGTGATTGTAGATGAAAGAGAGAAGAAACTGGAGAATTTGGTGGAGATGATGAATTGAGTATTGAGTAGTTTTTGACAAAAGAAAATTGAATCCAACGGTTTCTGAACACACCGAACAATCCAACGGTTCTAGATTTTTGTCAGAGAAATGTTTTTTAATTTAGTTGTTTTGACTTTTTTTTGAGAAATTAAGTTTTATATTTTTTTATCCGAGGAGTTCTCGGCACGTGGCTCATTACTTGCTTCCAGCACTATAAATACCACAAATAGATTATTCGGTTTGGTTATCAGATATTTCGTACAAATATTTAGTTTGGTTTGATACGGTTCACAATTTTAAAATAACTTGGATACGTATATTTTTGTAATTTTAATATTATCTAAATTTATTTTAGTTTAGAATCAAATCTGGATAACTATTTTGGTTTATCAGTGAGCCGAATCAAACAGAACGTATAACAAAACAAAAATCATCTAAAATCCTACAGATCGGTTTACTTATAGTAACCGACCCAAACCAAAGTGGCTAAAAAGCGGTTCGATTTGATTAGTATATTCCGGTTAGGTAGCAGGCCTATAGCTACTAGATCACCAGGTTTCGGTGTTGTGGCGACGGCTGGGATAACGTGGCATTAACGAAGCCACACCAACAATAACCACCACATCTTTGTTGTTCTAAATGGAAAACCCCTGAACCCAACTCAATTAAACTTGCTTTGACAGATAAGAATTAAATCCCAGTAATTTGTAATGACCTAATTGCTTAGAGTTGTCTTGGTGGCTGTATTGGCTGGTGGTGGTGTTGTCGTATACTCCACGAACCCCGGTTGAGTTTTGGAGATACATTACCTTATCCCGGTTTGGGCTATTGCGTGTTCTTGTTGTTGTCAAGGGTTTATAACAGTATAAACCAAAATTCAAACCAGCATCAACATAGAAAAAGACATAACATATAGAAAAAGACATAGTATATATATGTTCTTAGACATTAAATTACTACGAATTTAATTATCAAAAAACACAAAATTGTAACAAGGCCTTCATAATTTTAAGAGTCAGAGAAAGAGAAAACAAGTTGGCTGTTCCACTTCAACCAAAGTGGGCAAATTCTTAAACCGTACCAAACTCCATAAAGACTCCAATACACTTAGAATGAAAAAGGAGAAGACAAATGTTGGAGCCAAACCCATGTGGGAAAAGTCTACGAGATTACTTACTGCTGGGCACATTGCACCCTCTGAGCACCACCAGGATGGTCATCATCATCATCGTCATCATCATAAGCCTCTCTTTGAGCTTGTGCCTTCCTCCTCATCTCATCCTCAATGTTCACATCGTGTAGAGTGGTCTCCTCACACTCATCTATCTCCATGTCGTTCAACTGAGCTGTTGAGGGCTTGGGCAAAACAGCTTCCAGTGCTTTAGTCTGCTCAGGGCTCAGCGAGTCCGGGAAATCCACTGTGAAGTGGATGTACAGCTTACCCTTCATGAACGGCCTCTGGTATACCGGCATTCCCTCGTCGCTTATGGCCTTGTATGAATCTATCAAGCGCACATCAAGATAAGTTAGCATGTTTCAATGAAAGACAGATAACTGTAAAACCAAAGGCATTATGATGCATCTGAATACGTACCAGGTTTCACGACCTCCCCAGGATTAGATTTAATGAGAAGACTTCTGCCATCCAAGTGAGTCAGAACAAATTGGAAGCCACATAAAGCTTCTGTTAGAGAAAGCGTGTGTTCCACAAAGAGGTCTTCTCCCTTTCTCTTGAACTTTGGGTGCTCTTTCTGCTGAAGGACAAACACTATATCTCCAGTGACAGTGTCAGGCTGTGCCAACAATAAACAAAAACAGTTAGTCACAAGAAGGAGAAAAAGAAACATAGTAGTCAAAGCAGGAGTTAAAATGTCTGAGGGTACATACAGCTTCATCTGCTTGTCCTTCGAATGTGATCTTCTGACTGTGTTGCATTCCCTTTTCCACATTCACTTCAAGCACCTTCTTCTCAGGAATAACCTTGTCTCCTTTGCATTGTGGGCACCTGTCCCGATCATTGATGGTCTCACCTGTTCCTTTGCATTCATTACATGCATGCTGCATCTGCTGGATCATTCCAGGTCCGAGCTGCCTAATTGAGACCTTCATACCTGTACCCTGACACCCACCACATTTCAAGGAAGCTCCAGACTTTGAACCCTTTCTGCAATCATAAATAACAATCACAAATTAACAACCTTTTCAGCATCTGGTGTCCAAAAAAGTTGGAGAAAACAACTAAGAATGATTTTGAAATATAGGATATCTGTCAAAGCTTCACCTAATTTATATTATTAGGTACACCGAAAGGGGGAAAAAGGAAAGCGTGAAAGAATGAAGAAGAAGAATATACTAACCCGTTACACTTGGAGCAGAGAGTATTCCTAGAAAGTGAGAGCTTCTTCATTGTTCCAAGGTACACATCCTCCAGAGAAACCTTCAAGGGATGAACAACATCTTCACCACGCCTCTGCCTCCTTCCCCGGCTACTACCACCTAATCAAAAAACAAAGATACTCAAATCAATCAAAAAAAAAAACTCTCAATTGTAATATCAGAGAGCAAAACAATGAACAAGAGAGTCACCTCCAAACGGGCTTCCACCAAAGAAGGATGAGAAAATATCAAATGGATCATGTCCACCTCCTCCACCACCCATTCCTTCCTTGAGTGCATCCTCACCATACTGGTCATAAATCTCACGCTTCTCCGGGTCACTAAGAACTTCATAAGCTTGAGCTAACTCCTTGAACTGAAATTAAATACATGAATCAAACTCAACTCAAAATAACAAATTAACTCATAACACCACAAACCAAAAACTCAAACACTCCATAACTTCACAAAGCAAACAACTTTAAACCTTAAATTGTCAAGAAGATGCATCACCAATCCAACAGAGCTTAAACGAAACATCGAGACCTTGAACTCAACACAAAAGCTCATAACTTTCACCACTTTGTACCAAAAACATCTCAATTAAGTACATCTAATCTAAAAAAACTCAAACTTTATTTCAGATCGGATCAAAATTCAAACATCAAAAAGCTCACAAGACCACAACCAAATCGAAAGAAAACAAAATCGAACTAAGAAAACCCAGATCGAAATTGACAGAATCTGAAGCGATAAGGAAAAGGGATCTGAAAAAGATGTAAACCTTCTCTGGATCTCCACCCTTGTCGGGATGGTTCTTGATAGCGGCTTTTTTGTAAGCTTTCTTGAGATCTTCAGGTGATGCGCTCTTAGGAACACCTAAGATCTCGTAGAACTTAGTGTTGTCGCTCTTCTTCGAGGGTCCTCGCCCAAACATCTTATCGCCCTTCTTACGAAAACCCTAGAAATCGAAGGGAGAGAGAAAGAGATGAGCCTCTCTTTCGATGGCGGAGACGAAGAAGAAGAAGAAGAAGAAGAAGGATGAGATGTGTTGTTTGGGGTTTGATGTGGCTGCTGTGAAGGACTTGTTGTTGTGTCTTATGAAGAGGTTCAATTGCGTTTGCTTTTGTTCGAGGTTTTGTGGAGTTTAGGATGGAACTCTCTAGAACGTTTTATTACTTTCTTTTTTCCTTTTCTTCTTTTTTGTTTTTCCCTTCTTAAAAAAAACTATTTTTACTAATATTTCTTTTCTAAACAAGAAAAATCACGTAGTTGTCAAAAAAAAAAAAAAAAAAAATCACGTATGAACGGAAATTATTATTTTCTTATACAAGGGAAATTATTTTATATGGTTAGACAAAAAAAAAATGGTATTATTGAAAGACGTATGTTGTGCAACGACTCAGAGAGATCTATTGACTTTTTTTTTGTTTTTGTGTGTACAGCAAACCCTTCATGACAATTTTTGCTTATATAAAAACATTATTTTTAATGCTTTATAGAAACAATTTATAAAACTTGTTTATTCTAGTGTTCTCAACATGATTTAAGAATCTTTGTAATCGATACACAGGAATTTATTAGTCGAAGTAGAAGAAAATTCATTTTGATTATGAATCTCGACAATGAATTTTGTTGGAAGAAGGAAGATTCAATTTGTCTTGTAATTAAAAATATTTATCACATGAAGAAGATTAAATATTTTATTTCGTAAATAATATTTTGGTTTGTAAAACAATAATACTCGTCAAAAAACTTATTTTGTGAAAATATATTTATGTTGATACGCAAGTAGGTTCATAGAATGGTAGGATGGAGAGCATATGAACAATTGAAGGGGTTTGTTTTTCATTTTTTTTTTTCTATTCTAAGAAACTATTTTTCTTATATTTCTTTTCCAACAAAAAAAAAATTAATCTAATGAAAAGGAAAATAAGTATTTGGGATGGGACATGAAAAAAGTTGGACAGTTATCATAAATATCATTATTTTAAGTTTTTGAATCAAAAATATAGCATGAGATCCAACAATTTTCATGTTTATTTTTTTTATTAAACTATATGAAGAAAATATTTTCAATTTGCTCAAACTCTCGTTGTTTGATCGCTTCGCTTCTCTCCTTAAACGAAGAGATCTAATACGGTCGGAATCTCGTTGCCTCATCGGTCTATATCGCCGGATTCCTATCGCCTTCATGTGTTGAATTGCTTCGTCTCACCGATTCAGGTATTCTTTGCTTCGACTCGCCTCACTATAGCTGCCAAAATCCTCTCAGTTCAGCACAATATTTGATACACCTCGCCTTACTTTAGCCTTGTTTTATCTCGTTGTCAGTGTTTTTGTTGTATCTTGTCTCCGCAGTTCTTCTTACTTGATCAATCTTTCCTACGCAACACTTTATCATCGTTCCGTCACCATTTATAAATAAGCTTCATATCCTGTTTAAACGTACTCGTTCTATTGTAAATATTGACCTTGCTAAATCCACAAAAATCTAAATCAATTGGGTGCAAAATTCAGTAGATTTTTAAGGTTTTCTAGTAAAAAAATTGCTTGACAAAGTCGATAGATATCGTTGAAGATGATGGAACACGACCACCGAGTCTCAACAAAGCAACATATCTTTACAAAATTGAGCATAATCAATTAGCTAAAATGCGAGAAAAACAATTCTAGAATTCAAAGAGAAAATTGGAATTAACGACGTCAGATGAAGACGGGGACGACGAAGGAGCTAGATTTAACCGCCAAATCTTGCCAAAGAATTTTGTGTTGTCAGATTTTGTCGGAGAAGTTTGTGTCAGAGGCTTGGAGCTAAAGGGAAAAAGGTAATCGTAAAACCATCACACAATTTGATTTTATAAAATACAAAGTTAAATTGCCATTATTTAATAAATGGTATTCGAATGTGTGGTATTTGAGGACGAAAAACCTTTTTTGATAACATTTTAGGGCATTTCTCAAAAAAGTATATTGAAGACATGAAATATTATTAACATTTTTTTATTTGATTTATAGAATTAAAGATTGAAAATAATGTTTTATACAAGAAATTTAAGACTAAACTGTATAAGTTATACCAAGAAAGTGTAACTATGGTTTCATTCCTCCAAATAAAAAAAGATTCAATTCGATTATGAATGTGATTGTGAACCAAGTATTTCTAAAAGGATACATATTAGTAAGTTATTATTATTTTTTTTCCTTCCAATAACTTTTATTAATTAATTGAGTATTACAACATGTACCAAACCAATACAAAACTTCAAAAACAATTTATTACATAAGCAGAAATATGTAGCATATAGTGAAGATAGCAAGCATGAAAAAGTGAAATTGACGATGCTTCCTTCAAATAAGCCTTACTTGTATATTCCTTCTTCATAAACCATCCTACTCGAATGTGATATGTATGCCGTACTGGCATTCTTTGGTTGAAACTCCACATCACATATAAAAAAGCCATTGCTTTTAGAAAAAAGTTTTGGAATCTTTACAACCCAATACCAATTAGTCCGTATCGTTGTCCTTGTTTGCATCAAAATTTTTGGCTTGCTACTAGTGTAATTCCATCCTATTATACATCTCACACCAACGACTTCATTGGAGATCTTCACAATGAACCACATCTTCATCGCACAAACAATTACGCCTATGTGGAGAGGAATGACTGGAGACCATAATTTCTTCCCGTTAACGCTAGTATCGCAATCATATTTTCCTGGATCCCAAACCCAAAATTGATCTCTCTTTCTCAGATCGGAGAGATCCAAACTAGAGGCATGACCTATTTGATGAACATAGCGAGCCGTTTCGAAGATGAAACGACAAACACCGATAGAAAACGGAAAGGAGCCGACACCAGAACCTTTGTGTTGTGGCCAGATTAGGGTCGGAATTATAAAATTGGCCATATCATTCTCTCCAAGATTGATGATGTCTGTGTGTTAATGATACACAACCTACACCAAAAGGATGATCAAATCGAGATCTGTGGAAGGATCGGGGCTAAGGAAACGAGAAAGAATATGACTTGGGATTCTTCAAAGCCCAATAACATTAACGTAATCTGTGTAGAAAGGAAAAGATACATAAAATTAGGAGAAGCAATCAACCGACCGACGTCAGAGAGGCCGACGCCGGCCGGATATGGTGAAGATCGGTGGTTTTTTTTTTTGAAGCGCAGCTTTGGGGAAATCACGGCTTTTTGGGAGAGGAAGACTGAGTACATATTAGTAAGTAAAGTTATATTCGTTTGATTATTTTTTATTTGCTTATAAGGAGGTGATTATCTATGATCATTTTCTTTTCAGGATCAATAATTGACTATATAATTTCTTTATTTATGGTATTATATTAATTATTTGTCTTCGTAATCCTGATTCTTTTAAATTTGGTAACATAAAATTAGAAATACCATTATAATTATCTTTTATATTTTCTTAAAATTACAATTATGTCTTATAATTATCTTTTTAATTTTAAAATTTCTAAACCGAAATTTTTGTATTACACATGGCAAAGTATCTAATCCATAAATTGACACGTGTCATGATCAAGTGAGTTACTAATTTTGAAAACCAAATTAGATTTTGTAATTAATATTTGTTTTTTACATATAAGGAAATTATAAATGGGTCAAACCTTCACAATCGGATCATATCAAGTTTATATATCAGATTTCAAAATTTTTGCTCAGTTTCTTGTGATTTTGAATCAACCATTTTAACATCCATTAAATTAAACCCAAGATACCCTAATGAGGCTTATTATCATATCTACATATGAGTCATATAGTTAGTAAATATTAAATATTTTTTTTTTACTTCTCTTTTAATAGTATAGATGCCTACTAAGAATAATGAGAAGGTGGTTTTAAAGAAAAAAAAATGAATTTGATTCATCACCAGTGAAAGTAATCATTGGTGTGGAAAAACTTGAATGATAATACTTTGACAAGTGAACATACCACCAAATTGAATGGATCTTTCAAAAATAGAGATGTTTCAATCAAGTGTCTAAAGCTTTATAATGAAATAATGAACGAAGTTAGAATTATGATTTTAGCAAATAGTGTCCAAATATACTTCAGTATCTTTGCTCAAAAAGGAATGATGAAAATTTCTTCTCTTGTTTTGGGCAGTGATTTACAAATTGGACGAATTGAGTACGTAAATTTTTTAATCCGTAGATACATTATGTTTAAAATCCCAGAAATAAGATGCAAAAATCTTTATAACTCAAATATACCAAATTAATTCACTAAATATTTTGGCACTATAAACAACTATAAAAAGAATAAATTTGACTATTCAAACAAACAAACATAAATAAGAATAAATATAAAAATCTTAAGCAAATTTCAAAATAATTATGTGGTGAGTCAATACCTTATCATCAATCAAAATCAACCATAATCCATTGTTTATATAGAATCATCAGTTTTAAAGGAGGGTAATTTAGCATGGATATGTCATCCAATTATCACTATATTCAAATGAGAAAAATTACTGTAACAAAAATGACAAAATTTTTTTGAAGTAAACAACTATTCCATTTGTAAAGAAAAAAATTAATTACCCTAATCAAAATTTCGAATTGTTACTTTTTTCTTTATAAAATTTAACACCCTTTTTCAATAGTGAATATCAACGCTTTAAAAAAATAAGGAGTAATTAAAAATCCACCCTATTTACCTTCTCTTATAATAAATTTTTCTTAAAATAAATAATTATCATTATTCTTAAAAAAACTAATAGATTTGTAGATGATGGCACTATTAATTTATTTAATAGTTGACGATTTAAATATTTATGATTTAATTTAGTTTGCAAATGTTTAAGTGTATTATGATTATTGTTTGACATCATAATATAATATTTACGACTTTAATAAAATTAAAAAAAAAATCATAAACGTCATTGTTTTAGTTCGAGAATTCAGAAAAAATAATAATCGGACTACTTATTTAAAATTAATTAAAACATATTTCTAAAAGGGCTTAAATGGGTATGCCCATCTAATTTTTTTTTGTTTTTAAAACAGATTTATATTGAGTCCGTTAAGGCTCGCGGGCTTGCCCAGTTTTTGCCCATTTAACATCAAAAGACCCAAATATCGTAAACCGTGTACTCGCTCTCTCAGACATCTCTCTCACCCCTCTCTCTTCTCTTTCCACTTTCTCTCCACTTTTACTTTTGGAGCTCTCTCTCTTAATTTTTGCTTATTTTCCGAAGGAGATGGATAACGCGTTAGCAGCTCAGTACAGAAGGATATCGAAAATTCTTTTTCCCGACGGACAAGGGGTTCGACCAGTACACATCGTCAACAAATCCCATCCTTATGACTCTATTTGGAACACTTTACGACATGAATGGGAGCAACATCAACGTCTATTTGAGTTGGTTTATGGTTGTGGCTATAGTGTTTTCTATTTCACCGTCGCGCTTACCAAATGGTCAAAATTTTCCGATCAGTATTTGAGATCTAGAAACTATTGTTTTTTTAAATCTCAAATTTTGTATCTAATCGCAGGACGGAGAACAAGATTTATCAACAAGACTTATGTGATGACCGCGATTGCTACAATTTCTTTGATTGTTGTGAGTATGTTCAATTGGCTAAAAGCTCTAGGAGTTATTGCGGGTCCGCTTATCTGCTTTCTTTGATGTTTGTTAGCCAACGCTACACTTGAGTTCTTACATAATCGTTATTCTATTTTGGAAAATAATATAAATTAACATATTATTATTATTTTGTTTTTTTGGTAGACATCAAAATTTAAAGACTACGTTGTATGATTTTAAATAAAGTAATGAAATCGAAAACAAAAAAAAAAGAAAAATGATTTGAGTTATTGTGGAAGAGAATAAGAGAAGTGGAAGATAATGTGAAAATGAGATAGTAAAAGAATGTCAATATGAGAGAACGAAAGAATGCTTATATGATAAGAATTGATGTAAGTTTTATTTAGAATTATGGGAGGTACAATTATAATTTATTATGTTTGAATAAAATTAAGTGGTGGAATATGATTAATTCATAATTTATTTTATTTTAATGTGTGAGTTAAATGTATTGTGTTAATTGGGTCTTAAGTATTGTTTAAAGCAATTACACAATTAAAAATCAAATAAAAAAATAAAAAATTAGAAAACATTAAATGAAAATCAACCAATAAGGAGAGACCAAAACCTTACTTAGATGATTGGCTTTTGCTATTGCCTTCTAAACCAACATTGCCACATAAATTAAAATGTAATTTTCACTCACAATAATAGCGATCTAAGGGCAAGGCCATCGGTGATCCTTTAAAAGTGGGATCTCAAATTTATTTTAATACAATAGTATTATTTAATTTTATTAGTTATTTGTGTTTTTAAATCGAATCAATCAGAACATGACACATAAGCCAGAGGGTCAGAAGAGTGTCTGGCTGAGTCTGCTCTGCGACCTTGTGTCTATTTTTTTGCTCAACTTTTTATTTTTATTTTATTTTTTACTAAAATACACTCATATTGAGATGTGCGTTGGTCTTGCTCAAATGGTACTTGTATAGTAGTATGTTATATGGGATCAAAACTTCACTACTTTCATTTAACATGCAAAACTTAAATTCTTTATATTTATCGAAACAGCTTAGAAAAAATAAAGAGAAATTAGCGTGAATTTATAATGGAATGAGTACATATATTTACTTTCTAGTTGTGGAATGTCTCTGTCTCTCTGATTGAATAGTTAAACCTTAAAAATTTAGCCGCTCATCATTGTCTCGAACTCTATACAAAAACTAAAATTTAGAATTGCTTTACCAAAAAAACTTATCAAAAATGTTTTTATGCAAAGACTAATTTGATTTAGAGACTAGAAATCTTTCATTTTCTCGTTTACTACCATCAAAAGATGTGGATGAGAATACTCAGCAACTATTAAATTTGCAAACAATTCCAAAACTTTTGGATATGCAAATCTTTTCCTAGTTTTTGTTTTGTATTGCGTACGTAACTAGAGATTCCACAACAAGTTGATCTAAAATAACAAAGAATTATCCCATTTGATACATCAATTTTGAAGGAGGGGGAGTATGTGAATGGGTTAGCAGCTACATCATCCAATATTCTAAGATTGGAGATTATATTTAATGTATTCATCTCTTGGGAGGAGTGATTAAATACCACCATGATGCTTAATTTTTTCGATAAAACGATTAGTTGGGAGGACGACTTTTATGAGGGGTTTTGTTGCATCAAGGTATCCAAACACGTCTGTTCAAGTAGAGTTAGTAGGAATAGGCGAACTTAAAATTTATTTTCTGTTTAAAAAAATAGGGTAATTGACACCCACACCCACTTTCTCTTAAAGTATTGTCACAAAAACCCACTTTCCATTCATGGTATACTTTCCCAAGTTTTTTGCTTATGTGTCCACTTTCCTTTTACATTTTTGCCCTTATTAACAACTTACCTCTCTTTCTCTCCTTCTTTTCTCTCTTTTTCTCTTCTTTTTTGTTGTTAACACTTTAACAAAGTAAAATATATTATTTGTTATCATAAAACAAATTTTCTATTTATTTATATAAAATATGTTATGATTATATATTTTCTACATTTTAAGATACATATTGCTATATTTTTTATGAATTTTTAGATTATACAGTATCCATCAGTCGTTGAACATTTGTTCAATTATAAGTGCATAATCAATTGCAGTATTGTTAATAGATAGTTACTTGTGTTTATTCATACAAAATATACATACATAAATTTGGTTAGATCTTTATCCATAGCATATTATCCATAACACAACATAGACCAAATAAGTACAAAACCCTTTAATTCTAAATTTTAAATCCTAGAACATAAACCCTTGAACCTAAAACCAAAACTATTCACTTTAAAAAAAAAAAAAAAACAAAGTTTAGTGGATAGAAAAACTGTGGATAGGTCTCCATGGATTTACAAAGCATATCTAGACATTAAGCTGAAGAATAGCAGTTGAATGGTGGCTATGGATGTGATCATGTGGATATTTTTTTGTGGATACCAATGTAGACAGACCAAAGAATCATCATACAACATCCACACAATTAAATCCATAGACACCATGAGCTCCTTGCTTCATATTTTGTGTTGGTCCAGAAACATATACACTCATAAGTGGTTAATAAACAAAATAAAAATTAACAACATTGATTTATTTAGAACATTGAATATCAATCATGTGGATTAGTAGTTATGGATACTTATCTTATAATATCTTGCTCATTCTTTACATGAGCAGAAATTTGTCCAAGATAAATTAGCCACATAGATTTCTTTTAGCTAAATGTTTTTGTACCTACTTCTAGCTGAAAAATAGTACAAAAACATTTAGCTAAAAGAAATCTATGTGGCTAATTTATCTTGGACAAATTTCTGCTCATGTAAAGAATGAGCAAGATATTATAAGATAAGTATCCATAACTACTAATCCACATGATTGATATTCAATGTTCTAAATAAATCAATGTTGTTAATTTTTATTTTGTTTATTAACCACTTATGAGTGTATATGTTTCTGGACCAACACAAAATATGAAGCAAGGAGCTCATGGTGTCTATGGATTTAATTGTGTGGATGTTGTATGATGATTCTTTGGTCTGTCTACATTGGTATCCACAAAAAAATATCGACATGATCACATCCATAGCCACCATTCAACTGCTATTCTTCAGCTTAATGTCTAGATATGCTTTGTAAATCCATGGAGACCTATCCACAGTTTTTCTATCCACTAAACTTTGTTTTTTTTTTTTTAAAGTGAATAGTTTTGGTTTTAGGTTCAAGGGTTTATGTTCTAGGATTTAAAATTTAGAATTAAAGGGTTTTGTACTTATTTGGTCTATGTTGTGTTATGGATAATATGCTATGGATAAAGATCTAACCAAATTTATGTATGTATATTTTGTATGAATAAACACAAGTAACTATCTATTAACAATACTGCAATTGATTATGCACTTATAATTGAACAAATGTTCAACGACTGATGGATACTGTATAATCTAAAAATTCATAAAAAATATAGCAATATGTATCTTAAAATGTAGAAAATATATAATCATAACATATTTTATATAAATAAATAGAAAATTTGTTTTATGATAACAAATAAATATATTTTACTTTGTTAAAGTGTTAACAACAAAAAAGAAGAGAAAAAGAGAGAAAAGAAGGAGAGAAAGAGAGGTAAGTTGTTAGTAAGGGCAAAAATGTAAAAGGAAAGTGGACACATAAGCAAAAAACTTGGGAAAGTATACCATGAGTGGAAAGTGGGTTTTTGTGACAGAACTCACACCCAAAGTGGGTTTTCATGACATTTACCCAAAAAAATATTAGACGAAAATTTGAAAAAACTTCAAAATTGGTTTTTTTTTTTTTTTGGTAGTTCAAATAAGAATGCAAAAAAAAAAATTGAATTTCTGTAAATTTATTTAACAACCTAAAATGTGAAATTTAGAAGGAGACCTTCAAAAGTTTTTGCCTTAAAACTATAAAATGTTTGGGCCGATGCTGCTGCAAAGTTTTAGTTAATGTATCAAATGGATCTACAAAAGATCATCACTAGGTTCAAAATCTCTGCAAAGTGTACAAAGTTATAAAATCAACTTTTATGGGCTTCAAAGTTTCATTTTAGTTATTAGAAAAAACTTCAATGTTGTTGTTTGCACATGGCTAGACATGTCCCTCCAAATTTGTTTTTTTTTTATATACTTACCAAATCACAATCGTTTTCTCTTTTTTTTTCTTCACAAAATATATTCAAAAAAAGATTGTAAAAGGTTATCTCGGAGGAAAACACGTTTTCTCTCTCTCCCGAGTCTCCCCAAACCCTAGCCGCCGCTGGTTTCGTTTGTCTCTCCGCCGCCCAAAGCTTTCGCCGGCGGTGTGAGAGGGCTCTGCTTCTTCTTTTGCTTATCGTTCTAGTCGTGTCGTCGTCCCAGTCGTGACCCGCTCTTCCTCCCCGGCATACTGAGCAGCTCAACCGTTGCGTCGTGACGGTGTGACGGACGACGAGATCTCGACTCTTCTTCCTCTCCGAAGAATGGTGGTGGTTTGAAGCTGCTCCGGGAAACCTTTCTTGCAGCTTAGGGGAGTTGGATCTGAGTTTCGGATCGCGACCTCCTATCTCCTCCACCCTTCGGCCGGAGATGCTCATAGATCAGAGATGTATGGTTGAGTCGGGTTGTTTTGAGTCTTCCGGTTGTTGGAGAGGCTTCAGGTGTCCCAGTGGTCGAGATTTGCGGGCATCCTCATAGCCGACTCTTCCTCGAGAGCTTCCTCAATTTCTGGTGTCATTCCGGATAAGAAGCGAGACAACAAGGCATCTGCGATGTGGCCTTTCCAGTTATGCACTGTGAGGTGATGATATGCTAATATGTGCTTCAATTCCTTATCTTGAGAAGATTAGCATTCTGGTTTTATTGTGTGATTAGTTTGGAAAAGATGTATATCTTGCTGGTGGTGTTTCGTGTCTCTTGGTCGGGTCAGTCGGAAGTTTTGTCTGTTTAAGGTTTAAGTTCGGAACAATGAAAGCCGAAGATTCTAAGCTTTTCTGATGACGCCTCAGGGTGTTGATGCTATTGGGACAAGTTTTACATGCTGATCAGGAGGTTCTCATAGCTTGGATTTGTTTTGCTCTTCAGTATAGGATTTGGTTTTCTCTGTGTTAGTATTTGTTTTCGTGTCATTGTGTCATTTTAGGTGGTTTAAGAGATGATTTCATTCTGAGTCATGGTGTGTTATCTATCTCATTGTAGTTACAAAAATGTAATGGTTCTCGATTAGATAGCGGATCCGCCTAGTGTTCCAGGATTGTATTTGATTAACCATTGCATTTGGTCCAATTCTATAGATATGAATAATATGTCTTGATATGGTTGTATCATTTTGGTTAATGAAAAGTTGATTTTGAACCAAAAATAAAATAAAATATATATATATATAAGAAAAAATTATTTAAAGCAATGAATTCTAAAAAGGTTTACATATCACACACAAAGCATGGAGGCGCCTTTAACCAAAAAAGATAATATTTTTTTTTCCATTAAAAATAAAATAAAACCTTTTGGAATTTTCCGGTGGCGAAAACGTGAAAACCAAAAGCCACACAGACTCAGTTCACACACACTCTCTCACCTCACTTCCCCCAAAATCCATTTCAAAAAAAAAAAAAAAATGTGTTCTTTGAAAACCCTAACACACCTCATCTCCACCGTCGTGATTCTTCTAATCACAACAACAACCAGTTTCCACAAAACCGTAGCCTTAGGCGGAGACGTCGGAGGAGGAGGAGGTTCAAACACAAACCATATCTATTCTCCGTGCTCCGACACCAAAATCCAAAGATCCGATGGATTCACATTCGGAATCGCATTCTCCTCTCGTCCTTCTTTCTTCCTTAATCAAACAGTTCTTCTCTCTCCCTGTGACCGTCGACTTACTCTCGCCGCCATGAATTCACAGCTCTCTATCTTCCGTCCTAAGGTCGACGAGATCTC
The DNA here is from genome assembly GCF_030686135.1 of Camelina sativa. NCBI lineage: Eukaryota > Viridiplantae > Streptophyta > Magnoliopsida > Brassicales > Brassicaceae > Camelina > Camelina sativa. Next base: position 12,242,882 of record NC_141885.1, read on the forward strand.
TCTCCTCTCCATCAACACCTCCGCTTTTTTCCCGGTAACACCAAAAACAAAAATCTGAGTTCGTCATTTTATTTTGTTTATTAAAATAAATTGAATTAGTTTAGTGAGTCAGATTAGGAAAATGTGAATTTAGTTAGACTTTGGTTTCTTTGAAAGATTTAGTGTTGACTTTACTCTAATTACATGTCTTGTCTACTTATAGTAAAAATGTTAGGTACAGACAGTATATGTCTAATCATTATTATGCAAATGTGCACTAAATTAGTGCTTAAATGTGTTTATAATATCTCTTCAGGACAATTATGGTGGATATATGGTGGCGTTTGCGGGTCGGAAGTACGCGGCGAGGTCTATTCCGGCTTTTATTGCTAACAGTACTTTCATCGTTACCAGTTTTACTTTGGTAAAAAAGAAAGCTTTGTTTGTGTGTGTATGTCATGATACCATGACTGAAGAATCTGAATTATATAACCTTGTTAATTTTATGGTGTTTGAAGGTGATGGAGTTTCAGAAAGGTAGGCTTCAAAACCTGTATTGGAAGAGAGACGGGTGTGCGTCTTGCAAGGGGAATCAGAATTTTGTGTGTCTCAACAGGCAGGATTGTGCGATTAGAACGCCGAGCTGTAAAGGCCGGGGAGGTACGGTGGACTGTAGTCTCGGGATCCAGCTTGCGTTTTCCGGCACTGATAAACACTTGAGGGTTCTCAACTCGTGGTATGAAGTTGAGAATCTTAAGCAGTATTCTCTTTATGGTCTGTATTCGAACCTCAAGAGCTCTCTTACCAGTCAGTTCAACAATTTCTTTTGAGCTTCTTGATGAGTTCTGTATTTGTTTGTTTGTACCACGTAAGTTAATCTCTTTGGTGACTTTCTCTAATGGATTATGAACTGTAACACGAAACTGCAGAAATGGTTATGGTATGAACTGGAATGTCCCTATTCTGGGCATATCTGGTTTGGTTTTAACCACTTGTTTTCAGATTTAGTCCAAGAGTCGAGCCTAGTAGTGGTCTCCATACCTGACGGTTATGCTTAAACTCAGATATGTAAAAGCAACAAATGCGTATTAGCAACACCATCAAATCAAACGTGTGTTCATTCTGTTCTCTATGAACCCCGCAGCTTTCAAGACAAAACTCTGGCAGCTGTATTATATACCAAGACAATTAAGACTAGTAGTCTGTAGTATTACATGATTGATTCCTATGACACCACTTCATTTATCTTCTCAGGACCTCTGTCAATTGTTTAACAGCATCACCTTGGGCTGTGTTTGCCTCATCTTGTGGCGTTTCTGATCCCACCGTAATCACACAAGTATATCCTTGAATCAAGACACTGAATATGTGCTTTTCCTTGATTGCTTTATTCTATTAAACTATGTTGATGAAGCAAGATTGGTGACACCGAAATAAAGAGTCTTCTGGTTGAAGGCATTTATGGCATAGTCAACCTGAAGGTGACCCAATGGAGACTTGAACCGTAGACCGTACCCGAATCCATACCCAAACCCCGGCTTCCCTTGTCTTAGCGAAGGGTTTCCTGAAACCAATTCCGTAACAGCTTTATCATTTCCATGTCCCAACAACTTCTTTATGGTTCTTGTTCAAAGCAAGCCAAGTGCACTTACCGGGGACAAGGCGGCTTGAGCCCAGGTCCGTTCCACAATCCAAGAAGATGGTCCCTTCTGTCATCTCGTTCTGTACACAAATGGAACCAAAGCTCAATGAAAGCTTAACAGGAGAAGGAAACCATTTGGTGATTCTGAAGACCAAATCACGCAATAGTTCGACGTACCAAAGGCAATGCCAATTCAGTATTAGCAACAAGGCACGACCGCCCGGATCCAACAGCACCCTCACCATATCCCCGAACACTGCCTAGCCCACCAATGGCAAATGCTTGATAAGGTGCCATGTCTCCTACAATTGAACCACCTGTCAAGCTGTCACAGAAGAGGTAAGAACCACAGCAAAACTAGGATACCTATATGTGCAGTTGTTTAGACAGAGTATGTAAGATTATGTTAGTACCTTGCTAAGAGAAAAGCTGGTCCCAACCTGACACCTTTTGATGCAACAAACTTGAAACGATTGAAGATAAGCCACTTGGACACAACCGGAATACCTTGTTCTATTTGCATGGTGAACTGAATAAGCGAGAAACCAGTATGAAAGAACAGAAAAGTTGAGAAACCAGTGTAAAATGACTACGCGATTTGCCTAGTCTATGAAACAGAAATGAGTTTCTTACATGAGAAAGACCTTGGTCAGTAGCCTTTGCAAACCGGGATTCTTGCTTTAAAACTACCATACTGTCATGTGTATTTCCACTGCACAGCAAAGAAATCTATACGATGTAAATATCAGTTTTATGCTAGCGCTTAAGGAAACAAACCAAGGCAACAGATATTTAATATCACCTGCATGTTATAGGAAATCCGTCCAGATCTCTGGTTATCGCACGTCCGTCATCGTTAATCGGACGCACATGCTGCACCAATGGAGAATATTACTCTTTTACTTCGAAGCAAAACAGCAAAGAGAACACTATTTGTTCTACAATGTCAGAAGAAGGTAATGTGCGGGTACCTCAAACTTTACACTGGTTGTGCTGCTCCACTTTGAACTTGCTGGCTCACTCAAGTCTAAACCAACAGCCAATTTAGAAAGATTTACACCTCCACTCCCTGACCGAGAGAAATTGTCAACTGGGGTGCCGTGTACCCCTATCTCGGGTGAAAGAGAATGCTGTACCAGATTACCAAAATTTGAATGTATTAACCATATCACAGAACATGGAAAATTCACTTTCTAAGATAGCTTCATAGATCAGTCACAAAACAAAACAAAAAAGAATTGAGTACCTGTATGAAGAAGCACTGTTGTGGTCGCCATTCAGGTCTAGGTCTCCTAAAAGCCACCAGTACATTGGAATCATACAACCCTTTATCCCATGATACATCAAGCTTCTCGCTTCCTCCAAACAAATTTGGATGCTTGATATAGAGGCTGCAACAAACAGACCCAAATAAAAACACTTAACTCAAAAAGAAAGATATGACCATTTCAGTTCTGCAGATTGTATAAACTGTAAGTTGTAGCATAAAATCACAGAACTTGCCTGCCAATCACTAGAGAAAGAGGACTGCTAGTATCCCTGTTCAAACAGCAACAAACTGAAGTTAAGTACTGTTCGAAGAAGCTAAAGGAGGTACAAGTTTCATGAGTATTAGTTAAAAGTGGATGATGGGAGCAAACCTGAAAGCAGGAAACATTAAAGAAGTACAAAGCTTGTGAGTGAAATCCACATTGACATCAATCTTGGCTGCAATCAACAACAACAAAAATTCACAACTTGACACTGCCGCTCGATTCCAAAACCATTTATGAAAAAACCTTCACATATCAAATAAATCCGATCTTAATCTTTTTACAAAATGAAAAAAATCAACAGCAAGACCTATCCCACAATGATGATCAGTAACAAAAAGGTTTAGAAGGTGTTTCCTTTACAAACAACCAATGTATCTCTTTATGCAAGCCACAACATCAAATCAACCCGATCTTAATATTATAAGACATTCAAAAGTGAGACCAAACCCACATGACGGTTGATAACAAAAGTGTCAGAAACTGTTTACTCATGCCACACTTATACACATAACACTATTGCATATAAAATGAATCAAAGCCCTCCAAAATTTATTAGTTGTTGTTAAATCCACAATCAAATTTCAGCAGATTATCACATTAATACTGATCCAAAAACACGAAATTTTGAAAGAGATGGGTTTAGAAAGATAAGAGTGATGACCTCTACCAGCGTGGATGCTCTTCTGAGCTCCCATGGCGATGAAATAAGAGAAGAATCAACCATCAAGAGAACCCAATACAGGAATTGGCATTAGACAAGCAATGCCCAGAAAGAAAAGGAGGAATCTTTGGTTTCCCTCTTTCTTCTTCTTCTTCTTCTTCGCGAGTGATTGTGCAGGATTTGTTTTTGATGCTTAGGAGTTTTGGATATTTTAGAGAAGAAGCTTTGAGTTTGGGTTTTTATCTCTTTCGTCTCTCTTTTTAATTCCTTTTGGGCTTCATGCACGTGGGCCGTATCTACAACTATCCAAATTCCAAATCATATAATATGGAAAAAAATGTAAAAAAATAAAAATAAATAATTATTCTATCACTAATCCAATTCCTTATAAAATCCTACTATATTAATTAAAAAGTACAAATATAAAACTAGACAAATGTTTAATTTTCAGTAAAACTAAAACTGTTATTTTAATATTAGACTAATAAAATATTTTAAATAATTATTAGTTTCCAAATATATATATATATATATATATATTATCTTTCTCGAATTAATTATGGACAAAATTACTTATTAATTTTTAAAATTGTAAAATAATCAGAATTTTAAAAACTAAGATTTTTTTTAAATATAAAATATAATTATTTTTAGTAACTATATTTAGAAGATTTTGTTATGATTTTAAATTATGATTCTCCTATCCTCTTTTTTTTTTCATTTACAAATTGTTTTTGACTTCCGTAAATGACTATATATTCAATTTTTTTTTTTTGGTATCAGTTAGACTGGCTATATTCATTTTGTGATTAAAATTTGGCTACTTTGGCTAGGCATCAACTTAAACTGAATCGAAGATACCAAAAAGCTCCTAAACAAATAAGAACCTAATAAACTCTGAAACGTAACTACAATTTCTATAAATATATCACCTTTATATTAGAAACAAAAAAAAAAAGATAATTAAATTGTAACTAATATGACATAAATGGCAAACCATATTTTTATTTTTAGTCGATTGTTGTACCTCTTTAGTATATTAACAGGGAAGGGAAACAAAAACAAATTAACGAAAGAAACAAATATATACATGAGAACAAAGGAGCACCTTTCGATCCAAGCTGTTATTCCTCTATTTAGTTCACCAACTAAGTAAGAATAACGTATTAAACGAGAAAAAAAAACCGTTTTGAGAAAAAAATTGTATACATAATAAACTCCAAAAGTTGTAACTTGGAAGATAAGGTAGCTCAAATAACATCAAAACACAAGAACTCAAAAGGATAACGAAGATGAATCCCAAAACCCTAGTTACAAATTTTCTCATCCTTGTCCTTGTACAAATCTCAAACTTATCGTTAGAGGTAAACTCGTTACGTGCGTACCACAAGAAGGACTATACATCAGAGTATAAGGTACGGCCAAATACGCTAGTACGAATGGTCATCACCAACGATCTCTTCGGTCTAAAGAATGGAAACGCGGGATTTGTATGCGCAAAGGGTGGCAATAAGGTATGGAAGAAGAGCAAACCAGGAGACCGGTACGTCGTGGTTGAGTTTAAGTATGACGGTAAGAACAGGCACACCTTCACGCATTGCCATCTCCGTTCTACTTTTGGGTTTGTCAACTTCCCGGTCAGCGTTCATCCAGACACCTCTGCTCAGTGTTATCCTAGCTATGTATGTGGTTATTCAGTTCGAAAAGATGGGGTTTTTTACAAGCCTGAGAAGAAGCTTTATCCATGGAAGAAGCACGAATGATTTAAGATCGTATTGACATATTGAGTATACATTGTAACTTATGGGTGAAACATGTTGTATAAAAACATTTTTTTTTTTTCATTTTTGTAACGTATAATTTACTTTCAAACAATGATTATTTTTGTTTGTTCTATTGTATATGATTTGGAGCTTAATTAAGGTAACATAGCAACATTACTTCAAAAATACTCAAGTTTTCAAATATAAATTAGTTAATCATATTATCTAAATCTACTTTAATCTTTAAATTAAAATTAAAAATAATATAATATTTTAATAATGCATATTTTAGAGTTTTCAAAATTTTTACTATATGAAAATTTATTATTTAGTTGAGGATCCAGAAAATTTTGTTCTTGTCAAAAAATGTATTTTCAAAATAATTAACCCAACCTTAGTGTGTGTAGTTTTTCGTGCTTTGTTCTAACAAACTAAAAGAATAAACATTTTCATGTCAATACCATTATTTTCCGATTAGATGATACTAACTGTTAATGTCTTCATTGATTTATTTTAGAATCACAAAGTCTTTAACAAAACACACCTGCAACTTCTATCTATATCAAGATTAATATATATATATATATATATATATATATATATATATATATATATATATATCCTTGATCCTTCCTCTCATCCGCAGAATTTTTATCACCAGTTACTATGACTCTGATCTATGCTCATTGTTTGGTTCACTTGCAGTGTTGTATTTTTAGCTATTTGAGGCAATGCCTTGACCCTTGTATAAATGTTGGCTACGCTCATTTGACAATGGTTTTATATTGTCTTATATTTTATTTCCCATCACAAACAGCTGCGATTAGCAAAATTTGCTACTATGATCAAACAACACATCTCTTTGAAATAGCGCGGTTACACGTTTTTTCTCAGGTAAATAAAATATATAGAATTTAACATTTACAAAATACATAAACATTTCTAAACAAATACAAGAAAATTATTACAACTTTAATAAAGGAGAAGAGAATAACCATGCTATCTTTAGAATAATAGGTTAATAGAGACATATATATATATATATATATATAATATGTTATGTTCTTTCCTCACATACTTTTTGGCTAGTAACTTGTAACAAAAAATTATTCTTTTCGTTTTTATTTAATTCATATATCAATAAAAATAATTTTTACTGTTTTTCTTATATTTAATAACCTTTTTAATTAGTTATTTTATATCTCCTAAATTATTATTCTTATTATCATTTGAAATGAAAATAGACATAGACCTAAATATGATAAGATTTTAAATATTATGGCATGATGTAGTTAATTTTTTAATTTGCAATGTAACAAAAAAGTTTAGTTAACTTTTTGTATATTAAAATTATTTTCTTATTTAAATATTTTTATTTATTTATTTTTTATAATTTTGTGAAATATATTCACTAATATTTTTAATAGTTATAATCAAATAATACATACTGCAACATCTACCACAAAAATGTTACCAGTCAGTAATTTTGATAATATTAATAAAATCGGATTTTTACAGCGATCCATTACATCAAACTGCTGTTTTTACCACATAATTTTTACTGCAACTTACATCGAATTATAATATTTTCTGCAACTCAACTTCAATAAATCATGTTACCAATGAGAGCCTATATTATTTAAAGTTAAGAAACTAATGTCTTTAGAAATGTTTCTAGAACTTGTGAAAAATTAAAATATTTGATGGTTCCCAAAATGATTCTCTATGTTCATCGTGATATATCTTATATCTGTTAGTTTATCTCCCATGATTACACTTTTAAGATGACAATAATGGTGGATACAATCTAAATTCCACATCAAAAATTTGAAAAGTTTATTATTAATATATAAAGGGTTAGGGCCAATCTATTAATTGTCAATTAGTTTTTAGTAGGAAATCCAAGATAAGCCCAAATTTAACATGGTATCAGAGCCCAAAGTTCAAGTTCTGGTAGATCTAGAAAAGTGGATACAAACATGTCTCTTGTTAACCCAAGTAACGGGCTCAAGAAGAGATTTATTATCGGTCAAGTGGGATCGGTTCGAGATGGAGTTATCATCTCGAGGAGGCATGTTAATATCCCACATGTGATCTTTGGTTTGAAGGGAAGATTGTTGGATACAATCCAAGTTACACATCAGAAGTTTGAAGAAACTATCATTAATATATAAAGGGTTAGGGTCAATCCACTAATTACCAATTGGTTTTTAGTAAGAAACTCAAGATAAGCCCAAATTTAATAGATAAATGACCAAATAAACAATTGTAATATGAAAATTTTACCAATTTTTTATATTTGTGTTAAAAAATTTAGATATTTCATTTTTCTATTATATTAAAAATATTCATTTGCTTTTGAAAATTTGAAAAATAATTTAAAATGTAATTCATTAAATTACATGACCAATGTTCCTACCAAAAAGATATGACCAATAATTGTTCTAAATTTTTACTACACATCTACACAATATACTGAAATTAATATAAAACAATTTAATATATATATATATATATAGCATTTACAATTAACTATACAATACTATATATAATATGTTTATCTATGATATCTAATTAGATTATATGTTTTAAAAATGAACCATTTCGCGAGATAATACATTTAAAACAACAAATAAATTTCCTATAATTATAATCATTATATTTAAATTCAATTAATTTATATTACTTTACTGATATTTATAATATTAATAGAATAAAATTCAAATTAAATTTAAATATATAGTTTAAATTGTGCATGGAAAGCGTTCTTACATAGTTTGTATATAAATACACAAATCATTGTTTGGTAAATTAGTTTGACACGTTTTGAAATCTAAATGTGTGACTAACTTATGTTTCAATCTTTTCGAATATTTTTTTTTACCATGTCTCGGATCCTCATGAGAAAGATCAAACTTTATAAAATGAAATCTTTATCTTCACTGAAAAAATGGTTATTTTTATATAATGATTAGCTCCTAACAAAATGTACAATGCAAACGCCGTAGTTTGTCCCCTCTTCGTCCGGAGCTTGAGGCATTATTTTGGGCTATGGAGTGTATTCATTTTAGAGGCATGGATTGTCAGCGGTTCGAAACGGATTCTATAGAACTAGTCGCGATGGTGCAAGATCTGGAGGAATGGCCGGCTTTCTCTACGCTCCTTGATGAATTCCAGGCTCTTCGTGTTTTCTTCCCTCTTTTTTCTCTTTCCAAAATCTCACGAGAGTCCAATGGGAAAACTGATTGTTTAACTCGTTCGTCTTGAAAGTTATTGTCGAATACCATTTTTGTAAACAATTTCCTCCTGTTCGAACAACCAACTTAGGAATTTTATTTTAATTAATTATAGTTAGGTTAAAAAAAATGTACAATGATTAATTTTGTTCTATAATTTATATTTAAAAATCTTTATTTATTTATTTTTGACATCATTGAGTCGAAAAAATCTGATCCTTAACCCAAGTCCTACTAGTGGGATAACAAGATTTGATAGAGTTCAACTTGGAGGCGACAGCTGCAAAAGTGAATCTTAATTACTTAAAAGTTAAAACACTTTTACACAATTAGAGATTTCCATTAGTTTAAATTTATATAATTAAATCTCTATTGACACGTGGTTAAAAGTGGTTAGAGGTTTAGTCTTACATTCCACATTTAGCGTTTAGCCTTAGAAAATATGTAGAAATTATCCTTAAATCTATAATAAAATAAAGATAACTTTAAAATTTATGATAAAATAGAGATAGTAAATTTAAGATAACTATAAAATTTAAGATAAAAAAAAAAACCCTAAGCCAGGGCTCAATATAAGGCCTACCGAGCAGCAAAGCAAATCAACAACAAAGACTCTCAAAGCTTGATATGGGACATGGAGAAGAAGTTGCTATACAATTGAATCCGGCATCGATGGATTGTCTTTCTAATGATCTCCTTGTCCAGATCTTATCCTTGCTTCCCACAAAACAAGCTGTTTCAACCTCTGTTCTCTCCAAGAGGTGGAGGGCTCTGTTTGCTTTCACTCACAATTTTGGCTTCGACACTTACATCTTTTGCCACCCGAGAAATAATAAACAATATAAATATGAGACTAGTGAAGACATGCGAAAGAGATTCAATGATTTTGTGGACAGAACATTGGCTTTGCAATTGCAAGGGGGTAACAATATAAACAAGTTCTCACTTAAACTTTGTAAATATTATAAAGTTGAACAAGGTGACGTTGGCCGATGGATATGTTATGCCCTGGAACACGGTGTCTCTGATCTTCATCTACACATTAGACATGCGTGGATGTTTTCAATCCCATCCAAAGTCTTCACCAGCACAACACTAGTTAAGCTATCATTGGAAATACCATTGTCAGACTTCCCAAACGTTCCGGATGCATCTCTCCCAGCACTAAAGGTTCTCTTTCTTCATTCAATCTGGTTTAAGGATGATCAATTATCTAATTTGCTTCTCCCTGCTTGCCCTGTACTTGAAGACTTAACCATACGATATCCCCATTATACTCCAAATTATGTCATATCCAGCAAAACCATTAAGAAACTCTCCGTTAGCTTTAGCCGTCGCAATGGTGATTCTGTTTCCAGAATAATTTCATTTGACACCCCTAACGTTGTCGACTTCTATTACTATGATTATCTTGGAAATGAATCTCCACAGTGTCGTTTCAATTCACTTGCCAAAGCTACATTGGACTTTAGATTATTAAAAGATGACAAGCAACCGAATGTGAGGGATCTCATTAGTGGGATACGCAATGTCAAGACCCTTCACTTGACTTCTTATGCTGTCGAGGTTAGTTTCCGTGTGTAGATTGGTCTCATCATCTTTTTGATTATTAACATTTATTGTGTGTGTGTTTCAGGTGATTTCAGTAAGCTGCAAAGATGGATTACCCGTGTTCAACAACCTTGTTGATTTAGTCTTTTCCAGTAAAGAAGAAGGTTGGAAATTGCTTCTGCCACGTCTGCTACATCGGTCTCCAAACCTTAAAACTCTGGTTCTCTCGGTATGATGAATCAAACCCTGAACAAATCTTACTTTATATTTATCTCACGATGGCATGACATTATCCTCTTGATGCTTCAGGGTCTGGATTGTTTCCCATGTAAACGGCATCGGTTTACTAGTATTCCCCAGAATAACCGAATAAACATGTTGCGTATCATCAAGTATAAAGGATATGTAAGCGAGCTGAAACACGTTAGACATTTCTTACAAAACATGGAGTGTCTTGAAGTGTTGAAAGTCCACGTTTCACCTTCAATGGATGACACCAAAAAGAAGCAACTCACTGAGGACCTTTTGAAGCTTCCAACAGCTTCCTCCAAGCTCAAGATACAAGTCATGTGATCATCACATGCAATAAGTTATCGTATTTCTTCAAAAAATAATGATTTTAACTATTGTTTTGTTTTAGTTAGTGGTTTCTGAGCTATATTGCTCCAAAAGCGATGGCTTATTGAACAAGAAAAATTAGCTTATTATTAGTTACCATTTAAATTTTAGGGGTTCTGAGCTTGTATTGGTCCATGAGCTACGGCTTATTGATCAACTTTGGTTCCTTTTATGTTAAAGAATAACGTATTTTCCAAGCGTAAGGGGTACATGCTTGATTTCTTTATTCTTGTTTGATCTGCTGCCAAAGTCTCAATGTCTCTTGTTTATTGCACATCTCATGTTCCAAGCTAGCTAGTGTGTTTTGCTGGGAAACTGCAATCTCAGCTATTTTTTTTATCTCTGTAAAAAGTGTAAACATAACCAATATGAGAAATCAAAAAGATTCTTTACATAGTGTGAAGTTCGGTCCAGTTCCGAATAGTGGACCAGAGACAAGCCTATTGGGCCTCAGTTTAAAAGAAAGGCCCATGTTCTAGGTTGTTCTTGGCAAGAGTCGACTATATCAAAGATATGTGTATATTACTATAAGTATAAGGATCTAATTATAAATACTGTAACCCTAGTCTCCCTATGTACTATAAATATGTCTGTAACTTGTTATTAGTAATCAAATGTTATTACAGCCTCTATATGGTATCAGAGCAAAACGATCAGACCTAAAACCTAATTTTGTTTTTACACCACGCCTCCTCTATGGCTACCTCCAGCACTACAACTCCTTCAACTAGTGAAGTCATCATGACCTCTACCACACCTCTCTTCAATGTCAATACATCCAATGTTACCAAACTCAATAACACCAATTACTTGATGTGGAGCCTCCAGATCCATGCTTTAATTGACGGCTATGAACTCGCCGGCTACCTTGACGGATCTCACCCTGCTCCGTCTCCCACTGTTACGACTGATGCTGTCACCGTCCCAAATCCAGACTTTGTTTTCTGGAAACGCCAAGATCGTCTCCTCTATAGCGCCTTGCTTGGCGCTATCTCTGCTCCTGTCTAACCGTTGGTGTCTCGCGCCTCCACTGCTGCTGAGGTCTGGGAAACTCTCACGTCTATCTTCGCCAAACCAACTCGTGGCCATGTTCAAGGTATCAAAAATCAAATCAAAGCATGGACCAAAGGTAACATGACTATTGATACTTATGTGTGTGGCCTTGTTATTCGGTTTGATGAGCTTGCTACTCTTGGGAAACCGCTTGATCTTGAGGATCAAATAGAGAAAATCCTTGAAGGTCTTCCTGAAGACTACAAATCGGTCATAGATCAGATCGAAAACAAAGATGTTCCGCCGACCATTGCCGATGTTCATGAACGCCTACGTAACCGTGAATCTCGGCTCATTGCTGCTGCTATTGCTTCTCCGACCCCGTTTCCGGTCTCCGCCAATGTTGTTCAACGTTGCATGGACAACAGCACCAACAACAACAACACCTACAACAACAGGAACAATGGTCGCTGCCGAAACCAACAAATGCAAACTCGCTCCTTCAACAACAACAACTAGCAGTCCACTCACCGTAACAACAACAACCGGTCCTTCCGTCCTTACTTGGGCAAGTGTCAACTTTGCAACACTCAAGGACACAATGTTAGGAGATGTCCGCGATTTCTCTCCATGCAACCTGCAACACACAACAACAGCCCCTTCACTCCCTGGCAACCACGGGCGAACATGGCTGCCATCCTAGACTCTGGTGTTACACACCATATCACCTCCGACCTCAACAACCTCTCACTACATCAACCCTACACTGGTGGTGATGATGTTGTGATTGCTGATGGTTCCACTATGTCCATCACTCAGACGGGTTCTATGCTTTTACCCTCTCAAACTAGAGCTTTAAAGTTGGATAAAGTTCTTTGTGTTCCTGATATACATCGGAGTCTTATTTCTGTGTATCGCCTTTGTAATACTAACCAAGTGTCTGTTCACTTCTTTCCTGCCTTCTTTCAGGTGAAGGATCTGAGTACGGGGGCATTACTCCAAGGCCGAACTGATCGCGGGTTGTATGTCTGGCCGGTGACGAATCCGAACATTGTGGCTATGCTCTCATCTACGGGTCCCCGGCCAAGTCTTGTCTCATGTCATTCACGTTTAGGACATCCATCTCCACCTATTTTAAACACCATTATTTCAACCTTTTCTCTTCCTGTTGCTTCTTCTTCTTCTTCTTGTCAAACACAATTATCTTGCTCAGATTGTCTTATTAATAAAAGCCACAAATTGCCATTTACAAACTCTTCTATAACCTCAAATCGCCCACTTGAATATATTTTCTCTGATCTTTAGACCTCCCCAATTCTCTCCACTCAAAATTACCAATACTACCTGGTTCTCATAGACCATTTCACCCGTTATACATGGCTTTATCCCCTACAACGCAAATCTGATGTCAAAGATGTGTTCACCACATTCAAAGCACTGGTTGAGAATCGCTTCCAAACTCGAACCGGGACTTTGTTCACCGATAATGGGGGTAAGTTTGTGGCTTTGCGATGGCTGCTCTCTACTTTTAGCATTACACATCTTACCTCGCCACCTCATACTCCCGAACACAACGGTCTGTCTGAACGGAAGCATCGGCATGTTGTGGAGACTGGTCTCACTCTCATGTCCATGGCCTCACTACCGCAGGATCTTTGGCCATATGCCTTCGCCATTGCTGTTTATCTTATTAACAAAATGCTGACTCCTGTTCTTGGTTTTCAGTCACCGTTCCAGAAATTGTTTCAACAACCACCACACTATGAGAAGCTTCGAGTTTTTGGATGTCTATGTTTTCCATGGCTTCGTCCGTACGCCCAACATAAACTTGATGCTCGCTATCAAGGGTATGTTTTTATTTGCTACTCTGCTACTCAAAGTGCATACTATTGTCTTCACATCTCATCCGGTTGGATCTATACTTCTAGACATGTTCAATTCGTTGAACATGTCTTCCCGTTTCGTGATATGATGTCGAATTCGTCTGCACCTTGTGTGTTAGACACCGGTGTACCGTCTTCTACACCGATTGTCACCTCCATTCCGATGACTCCGTTGACGGTGCCTCCCTTGTCTCCTCCACCAGCTTCTTCCTCGTCGTTAAGTTTGCCGTTGTCGAAACCTCCAATTATCCACACTTATCAATGACATGACAAGGTTGTGGGCCAACCTCCAGGCCCATCGAACACTCCTATAACCCAACATGAGCCCACGGCCCAAACAGGACTTTCCTCTCCTCGTCACGGTCCGACTGATTCATTGGCTAAATCTGCTCCGACATCAATCTCGTCTTCTTCGGCTAAGAGTATGGGATCCTCCGACACAGACCTTCACTCGCCGTCATCACCACCATCTCACAGTCACCCTTAGGTATTGTTTTCTTCCTCTTTGTCCTCTCCTTCGCATTGTACGGAGAGTCGCGACTCCACCAAATAATGAGTCGCGACCCACAACTCAGCTCTCACCTCCTTCCATTGAGCCTACTGCTCGACCACAAAATGAGTTGCATCCCACAACTCAGACACAACCACAACAACACCACCAACCACACCAAGCTGTTCCCACTCGACCACAAAACCAAATTCAAAACTTAGAGCCACCGCATAATCTCCACAAAATGACAACTCGTTCCAAAAATAACATACACAAACCCATCCAAAAGTTTGGTCTCAAGGTTAGGTCACGTCCCTCTCGGTCAAATGAACCAGCTACCATTGTTCAAGCCCTTAAAGATTCTCGTTGGTCGCGGGCATGTTCGGATGAGTACGATGCTCAAATTGGTAATCATACTTGGGATCTCGTTCCTCCAAATGCTCATCAGAATATTGTTGGTTGTCGATGGGTGTTCACAATGAAATTCCTTGCTAACGTGACCCTCGACCACTACAAAGCATGATTAGTTGCTAAGGGGTTTCACCAACAGTATGGCAATGATTATGCTGAAACTTTTAGTCCTGTTATAAAATCCACAACCATTCGTACGGTTGGAGTGTTAGACGTTGGAGTGAAGAAAGCATGGCCAATAAAACAACTCGATGTCAACAATGTTTTTTTACAGGGTGATCTTACTGAAGAAGTCTATATGTCACAACTGCCGAATTTTGTAGATAAAGATTGACCCTCTTACGTTTGTCGCCTACGGAAGCCGATTTATGGTCTTAAGCAAGCCCCTCGTGCATGGTACATGGCTCTTAAACAACACTTGCTTGATACTGGATTCTCCAACTCCCTAGCAGATGCCTCATTGTTCATTCGCAGCTCTGGCCGCCACATCACATATGTTCTGGTTTATGTCGATGATATCATTGTCACCGGTAGTGACTCTGCTACTGTTGCTGCTGTTCTTTGTGCTTTCGCTTACCGCTTCTCAATCAAAGACCCCGTCGATCTACATTATTTTCTTGGGATAGAGGTTACACGGTCCAAACGAGGTATGCATCTTATGCAACGCATCACTGATCTACTACACAAAAAAAATATGCTCGAAGCCAAACCTGTCTCCACTCCTCTACCAACAACGCCCAAGCTCACTCTTGCCAGCGGCTTTCCACTACAAGATGCTTCCCAATATCGGTCTGTTGTGGGCAGTCTACAATACCTCTCCTTCACCAGACCGGACATTTCATATGCGGTGAATCGTCTCTCCCACTTTATGCACCAACCTACACATGAACATTGGCAAGCTGCCAAAAGAGTACTGAGATATCTTGCTGGTACTCCAACACATAGTATCTATCTTCACGCCTCTTCTCCCCTTTCTCTTCATTGTTTTTCAACGTCTCTGGTCAACTTACAAGGGTTCTCTGGTGCGGACTGGGCGGGAGACACCGATGAATATGTCTCGACAAATGGTTATGTCATTTATATGGGTCACAATCCAATTTCCTGGTCCTCTAAAAAGCAGAATGGTGTTGCTCGTTCCTCAACGGAAGCGGAATATCGGGCTGTTGCCAACACTTCAGCTGAATTTCGTTGGTTATGTTCTTTGTACTCTGAACTCAAGGTTGATATCCCTGCTCCTCCTGTTATCTATTGTGCCAATGTCGGTGCCACTTATCTTTGCGCAAATCCCGTCTTCCACTCCCGTATGAAACATATTGCACTTGACTATCATTTTTTTCGGAACCAGAGTCAGTCCAACAAGCTACGGGTTTCACATGTTTCTACTCATGATCAGTTGGCCGACACTTTTACGAAATCGCTACGGGTTTCAGCAGGCGTGTTTCAAGATTGGCGTCGTTAAACTCCCTCCATCTTGAGGGGGTGTATCAGAGATATGTGTATATTACTATAAGTATAATGATCTAATTGTAAATATGGTAACCTTAGTCTCCCTATGTACTATAAATATGTCTATAACTCGTTATTAGTAGTCAACTATTATTACAGCCTCTATAGACTAAAGGCAGTCAACACTCAGTATTTGTCACGTAGCTGAAGCGTACGGGTTCATCGTTACGCTAGCAAGGATAAGGTTCGATTCACCTAAGTTTTATGACCTGTCAAGGGTGCATCAACAAGTAGTATAACTACAGGACAAGAGTGAGGTGACGGCAACAAGTGAGATAGAGTGAGTATTGCAAGCAGGATAGGTATAGAGAGATTGAGAGAAGAGAGAACTTAGCTTCTTCTTGCTCGGTTGTATAGGCTCTCTAGATATCTAGTTTTCACCTTCCTGGTTTCTTTTAATCGGTTATTTACACTCTATAGAACATTGTGAGCTGGTTAGTAAGCTCACCAAGACGTACCTTGGTCACATTGACCTTGGGAACTTGTAAATCTGTGTGTCGTCTCTCCCTCCCTCTACTTCTCTTCTCTCTGCTTTGTCACAAACAAACTCAAACACAAGATAAGCAAATCGGTCGGTTCAGAAGTTAAAACTCTTACACATAGTATATTACAAAAAAGCAAATGCGCCTGCACAAGAATCTCATCATGGAGAAACTTAGAACTGGTAAATACAGTCTTCAAGGCTGCACAACTTAGGATCCAGTCCAGCACTCTTGCTTTCTTCGTCTTCCCCACAAACAGAGCCTTAATTATATTTGATTAACCAGGTGCTTTCTTCGTCTTCCCCACAAACAGAGCCTTAATTATATTTGATTAACCAGGTACGCAACTCGAGACTGTCAAGCATGGGATAGTACTGAGTCACAGCCACTAATTCCCTTCTTCTGAAAGAAGATGTACAGTTTTGCATGTCCAGGCTTGTAAGATGTAACTCAACATCTTCTTCTCCTCCCCAAACAAACATCAACAACTTTATGTTCTTCGTATCCACCAATGCATGTTTCTCAGCAATGTTTCATTTGATGATATATATATGCTAGATAAGGCATGTGTTATTATCCGGTAAAAATTTAAAAAATTTATTGAGAACAATCCTACTATATTAATTGAGAAGTACAAATATGAAACTAACCTTAAAATATGTAAAAAATTACATTCAATTGCCATTAGAAAAATTTAAAAAAATAATTAATTAATTTAAGAAATATAATTAATTAAAAAACGAAAATCGGGGAAACATCAAAGAAAATAATAGTAGAAAAGTAAAAAAAATCTATTAGAATCAAAACTAATTCATACTTTTAAAAAACATTAACAGCTAAGATTTTAAAAATCTAATGGAATAAAATCTACAACTACAATTAAAAAAAAAAAAAAATTCAGGGTTCAAATTTTTATCAAAAATCTTATCGAATAAAATATATAACAGTTCCGTTTAACAGCTTAAATTTTTAAAATTAATAAGTAAAAAAAAAGATATAGATATAATCTCTTATCTATTTGAAAAAGTTATATTTATCTTTTAGCCACTATTCTTTACAAAAAGAAAACTAAGTTGAGATTTAAATATATTAAATTCTTAATTTTTTTTTTAAATACAGATATTTTTTTCAAAGAAAGTTCATTTTCATCGTTAGTTTTTTCTATTTTTATTTTATTTGTTTGAATTACTCAATTTAAAATAGAGAGAGAAGAAGAAAAATAAATAATATACTTTCCAAAAAATATCCATTTACTAAACTAATCTCTCATCAATTATTCTCGTAACCTAAATAAGATTGTTATTCCTCTATTTTTTTGTTTTGTTTACTGGTTTGCTTTTAGGTGAAGAATTATCTAAATTCTGATTCAATTGACCCTTCTAACAAAAGAACTAAAAAAAATCTATTGTATAATCCAGATTTCTTGAATACTATCAAAGTATCAGGTTGCCCAGATTTCTAGACTTAAGATAGGTTGCCCAGTAATGTTGTAAACATATATCCAAATGGAGGGTTGATGAATGGAACTAGGTTACAAAAAACTCAGATGGCTGATCATGTTTTAGAAGCTAGGATCATTACAAGAACTAGAATTGGTGACATTTTGCTTATTCTTATCGCTATCGGACACTAGGTTGCCTTTCAAGATGTGTCGAAGACGAATTCCTTTGTCAGTTTCTTTTGCTATGACCAACAACAAAAGCCAAGACCAGAGTTTATCTTCTGTAGGGTTTTATTTGCCAAGAATGATTTTTTCTCATGGAAAACTTTATGGGGCAATGTCTAGGGTGAAATCAAAAGCAGGTTTGAAGGTGCTTATTACAGACAAGAAAGGGAAACCACATAAAAAATAAATGAATGTTGTTTTTCAAAGAGGTTTTTCAGAACCTTCACTAGTCATATTAGTTGCTCTTTTTACATATTAGTTATATATTTTTACTTACTTTACAACTATAGCAAGGATTGCGTTTAATTGGCAAATGTTTAAACAAATTTATTCATTACATACAAACGTTTTATTGAAAGATTTTCAATAAAGATTTTTAAAATACAAAAATTATAATATAAAAAAAAACAAATTTTTAATCACAAACTATTATAAATAACATAATAACAAAATAACATAATAACAAAATAAATTGTTACAAATTTCAATCAAAAAAAAGTTTAGCCCGCGATTTTCCGCGGGTTAGTACCTAGTTAAGTAGTAATTTACATGTTTTTAGATTTTATCTTGTAACATTTTAATATTGAATATGAATTTCTCATATTTCATTTTAATACTCTTCAGTTTCATTATATAAGAGTTTTAAGCCTTTTTTTGCTCTATTTTATAATATTTTCTCAAATTTCTATGTACAATTTTTATTAACATAACAATTTATGACTATTTGAACTATTCAATATATTTTCCTATTGGTTGAAGTTTAATAAATGACATAATATTTATTGTTTATTAATCTTTGTGCTTTTACCTAAAAATTCTAATAGGACAGGGAATACCATTTAAATATTTATTCCATCATAATAAACCATATTTTAAATTTAATTACACATTTCATCTTAATGCATAGAACTAAATATTTTATATCAAACACAATTAATTCATCATATCAAATCTGTATCTTAGTAAGAATTGAAAATACAAATAAAAATTAGCAAAATATAATTCGCAAAAAAAACCGAATCAACATTATTTAAGATATATTTGTTATGTAGCTATCTCATAAGTGAGTGAAATTTACCTTATGTCATAATCAATTTTAAATGAGTCTAATTTATAAAATAAAAAGTTATATAAAGATATAGAGACATTCTCATCGAATAACTGAAGTTTCATTCCTATAAATTATAATTTATTTTGAATTATCTTATGTTTTAACATATGCATTACAAAAATACATGTCTTGAAATTATAAAATCAAACATCAAAAAAAATTACTAATATTCTTAAATGAATTTTTTTATAATTATACATATTAATATTGAAAAATGTTTAATCTAAAATAAATTTCATCCTTAGACATTCAGTTTAGTAAACACATTCAACTATCTATATCATCGTAAAACCATAATTCACTTCTTCATGGATTAGAGTTAAAATTTTAATAATAAAAATAATATAAGCATCATAAGAGATAATATGTATATTGGTTAGTATTTTAAATTGAACAATAAATATTCAGTAAAAAAATCAGTTAACATCCACAAAATTTTTGTATATAAATTTTTTCTTTTTAATTTCATTATTCTTTCAAGGTTTTGCGTACTTACATATAATGAAAATTTATATTACAACGATAAATAAAATTTATATCCTACTAAAATTATGTTAAATAACTTATGTTATTCTTTTTAACTTTGTTATTCATTATTTATTGATTAATATACATTCTTAATAAATTAAGTTTTTGCTTACACATGTCAAATTTTATTGAGAACACACGTATAATATAATGAGCATACAATGGAAAATATATTTATTTTGTTAGTTTTCCTTTTAGATTTAGAAATTTTTTAAAAAAATATAAACATGTAAAATTCTGTAAATATAATTAGCTGTCCTACCACATTTATAAAAAAAAAGAATAATTGTTTGACATGTGTTAACATCTAATCAATATATTTGACACGTGTCACGATCTTATTAATGAGTAAATTTGATATCAAACTTTTTTTTTTGTCAACCATTGGGCCACAACAGACCGACCCATTAGCCAAATCACTACATTCGTAAGGAGCAGGACTCGATCCCTGGTGTGATGATGCCTTGTGCATTAAAGACTTACCATTTGTCCCTGCACTAAAGTGACTTCAAACTTTATATAATAAGATATGGGCACATTTTAGATGTATCTCTATTTATATCCTTTTCTTATATATTGCCATATTGGGTTTTTAAATTATATTTTAGGTTCTTTTGTTAAATTTTTATAGAGAAAATAATTAATGGATTAGTGGACTTCTCTCTCAATTAATTAAATCGACAAATTTAATTTTAGAGGTCGACTGGTAACGACTGATCGACTTTGATTGCAAAAACTTTTGCTATAAAAACTTTAACTATTAAAACTTTGTCAATTAATCTACGTCACAATCTAAACCGACGTAAACAAAATTGACAAGGAATTGGCCGTCGGTTTACAAACCGACTGAAATTTCATTGAGAATTTGTTAGAAATATTCTTTTTGATATATCCCTATACAAAAATGCTGCTTTTTTTGTCATTTTCATTTTTGTCCTCTTTTAATTTTTTATGATTATTTTACTCCTACTTGAAAAATATTTAAGTCAACAAAATGAAAAACAAAATTTTTCCGCCAAATAATTTCTAACAAATTTTCTCGCCAAAATTTTTTTGAAACAAATTTTCCGCCAACAAGAATTTACAAGGCCTTTTTTGCAACCAAACACTAATTATAAATTAACTCTAAAGTTGGTAGCCCAAATCGGAATTTACAAGGTTTTTAAGGTTTTTAAGGTTTTAAACAATTTAATTTATTTTTGCGGGAAAATATAATTTCGTAGTTTTAGCTTGAATTTTTTTCATTTTTTTGCGGGAAAATTTTCGACTTTTGACGGAAATTTTTTTATTTTGGCAGGAATTTTTTTTATTTTGGTAACTATGCATTCTTAATGTCATTCAAAAAAAATGTAATTTGGTCATTTTGTAAATTAAAAGGGTAGTTTTGAAAATGATCAACATAGAGTAGTATTTTTGAAAAGGACATGGAAAAATGGGCATTTTTGAAAATGTCTAATTCCATCTCACTTTTCATATTTTCTTTCTTTGATGATTAATTTTCCATTTATTATTTTATTTAATTTCAATAATTTCCATTATAACAGGAAAGTTAATTAAAAAGGAAAAATGAGATATATGTATGTTTGTATAAAATATGAGTTTTTAAGTTTGTATCACATAAAAGCAGTCACAAAACTTACTTAAACTGACCCAAATATATGACATTAAAAGTAAACGACGTTTGTTAAAATGATGCTAAAATACTTAACGACATACATTATTATGACGATTTTTAAATTGACGCCAAGAATTCTTTGGTTTTTTATCTGTAGCTATAGCCTATGTGTTTTTGCAGAATTCGTGATACAAATCTTGCTTTGGTATGCATTATAAGTAACTTAATTTAACGTCTTTTTGCATTATAGCTTTACATTTTTCATTTTACATGTTTCCTTTTTAAAACTTAATAAAATAATATCAAGTTTCAGTAGATTACATTATATCTTTAAACTAAATATTATTTTTAAAAAATTTATGATTTTGATCATCTTAACTATACATTTAACTCATTCAACTGACAAATTATACCATCAAAATATTTCTACAATTACGTGGAGATATGTATTGTAATAAAAGGAAAAAAATAATATTTATAACAAATGTGATTAAGTTACTAAGAGTTTGGTGCATGATACTATTTCATAATTAATATATTATTAATTTCTTAAATTAAAAAGATTTTAGTGGAGCTGACTAATTGAATTTTCGACTCAATTAATGAAAGGAAACGTTCTATGATTTCTAAATGTGTAATAATTAATGTTTATAAAAATTACATTTTTTTTTAAAATAAAATGTTAAGTAAATGAATCAATTATGTGATAGTAATTTTTTAATAAAATAGTCAAATATTTTTGTAACTATATATAAAGAAAGACAAATCAAATACAATGTACAAAAATTGTGTGAATTTTTTTATATCAATTATGCGATAGTAAATTGATAATATTTTGGTAAAAAAACTTCGATCGAAAATTAGATTTAAACATACATGTCATATTTACCAAATTTAGATTTTTTTGGAATGTACCAAATTTTTGTAAAATTTATTGATAAAAAAAAAACAAAAATAAATAAATGAGGACTTGTGTCATACCAAGAAAGAGCCAAATGTCGCAATATTAGTTAAAGTTAAAAATACTTTTTCATACTAAAAGAATATACAAAATGGGTCTTTTTGCAATTGCCCCCAAAAAATCCTACATTTTCAAATTATTTATTTATCAAGTTTACAAACTAAAAAAACAATATTTTACCGTGTTTCCATTGCGTTTTCTAGAAATTATGTTTACGTGTAGCATTTATTCGTGCAAGAATTTCCGTTTCTGAAACAGGAGAAATAACTGGGAGAGAGTTACCCTGCATCATAGCTTATAATTAATTAGCAATAAAGTAAACTTGGGGGATGGGTTGCAAGAATGGAAAAACGTATTTTTCATACCTGGACAATTACAATATGTTGAATTCATACATTGGACTATTGACTGTGATTAAACATACATGTAGTTTTAAAATATTTGAATTTCGTACATGAACTTTTGATTTTGTGCCTAAATATACATAAACTTTTTATTTTGTGCTTAAATATACATAAACGTGTTTAATGAGTAACTCTGTTAGTATTTCCGTTTAGTCACTATGATGTGGAATCCACATGTACAGAAATAATGAAACGACGTCGTTTTGGATGGAAAATTAAAATTGAAGCAAATCGACTAAGGATACCTTCGAACCCACGACCTTTCACATACAGAAGAAAGTTAAATATCACTAAGCTACATAAACTTTTGGGGAGAAATGTCATTAAAAGCCTGAACTCTTCATTTTTGTTGAATTAAAGCCTGAACTATGTATATGGTGAATTAAATCACGAATGTTTTGCTGACTTACCTTTTAAATCTCCAACTTTTGTTGACTCAACCAATTTAAGCCCGACGTTAACTCACTATCGGAGAATTTAAACGCGGTTAAGTTTCTGTCAATGCAACCGTTAGCAGGTAAACCACAGTCGTTTTAAGCAAAAGGAAAACCCCCAAATCATAAATCAGGTTCTCTTTCTCAGAACCCTAAAAATTAAAAACCCCCAAATCGCAAATCCTCTTCTTCAATTCTTCGATTTCATCTCTTCTTTTAAATTGTTAAGTAATGGTGAAGAAAAAGAAGGTCTCTACGCGTCGTCCTCCTAAACGAAAGATGGTTGATGTGGAATCGACATGTGACAAAGTCGGATCGTCTGCTCCGATATTGACTGCTCCCGAATTGACTGCTCCCGGCTTGACCTGTCCCGAATTGACTGATGGTGTAGGGAATGCTCTTGTAGTGTTCGCTGGTGATGCTGCTGGTGAGGAAAACCGTGACAACGTTAGTGAAGATGACTATGATGTTGTAGGCGACGAAGATTGCGATGGTATTGGGCATGAAGATAGTGGCGAGATAGATAGAAATTGTCTTGGTTTAGAAGAAGTTTTTTGTGAAGAGGCAGCGAATCAGTTTGGAGAGGATGCGAGAGATGAGGAAGACTTGACCGATGCAGATAGTGGAGATGATAATTGGGAAGAGGAGAAGATTCAAGATCCTCTATCTGATAGTGAAGACGAGGATAATGTTGAAGGCGATAATGTCGAACTTGAAGAACTTGAAGAGCTGCTGCATTTAGGGAAATCGTTTAGTTCTCCAGATGATTTCAAGCTTGGTGTTTTGAGGTACTCTCTTAAAACTAGATATGACATTAAGTTGTATAGATCGCAAGCTATGAAGATTGAGGCAAGATGTACTTACGTTGACGAGAAAGGTAAATGCCTATGGAGATGTTATTGTGCTTATGATAAGAAGAAACACAAGATGCAGATATATCGGTATGATGGTAAGCATAGATGTGTGAGGTCAGGTTACAGTCACATGCTAAAGCGAGGAACAATAGCTTGGTTATTTTCAGAGAGGCTAAGAAAAAACTCAAAGATTACCAAACAAGAGATGAAAGCAGAGATTAAGAGAGAATAGAACCTGGAAGTTAGTGAAGAACAATGCTCAAAGGCAAAATCTAGACTTAGGCGAGAATCGAGTGCTGGTCATCAAGAACACTTTTCACGCCTTTGGGATTATCAAGCTGAAATTCTCCGATCAAATGCATGGAAGCAAATATGTAGACCCATATTAGGAATAGATGGTGCTTTCTTGAATTGGGATATAAAGGGACATCTATTAGCTACAGTTGGAAGAGATAGAGACAATAGGATAGTCCCAATTGCTTGGGCAATGGTTGAGATTGAGAATGATGACAATTGGGACTGGTTTATGAGGTTGCTCTCTTCTAGTTTGGGTCTTGGTGATGGAAGCAAACTAGCTATACTATCCGACAATTAGGACTGGTTTATGTATGTTAACACAACAATTTCCTGGTTTATGTATGTTAAATTTAAATTTCTCGGTTAATATAGGAACCAAGGAATGCATTGTTTGGACAAGGACAAGCACAGTCGCAAGAAGAATCACAACCACAAGCAACACAGTGGGAACCTCAACAAGGCTCACAACCCTCGCAAGGATCACATATGCCAGCACCACAATGGGAACAACAAGCACCACAGAGACAACCATCGTTGGGAGGCTGGACATCATGGTTTCAATGCTCAAGTTAGGATGTATGATTTATTTTGCAGTTTGTAGACCGTGAGTTATGTTTCTTTTGTTGTCACATGAGTTATGTTAGACCATGAATGATGTCTCTTTTGTTGTTTAGTTACTCTTTTATTTTGAATGAACCATAACTCTGTCTTTTATTATGAATGAACCATGTGTAGCTCTTTCAACGAAACAAACTGATTTCATTACCAACCAAACAAACCAACGTACAAGTAAACAACACTTATAGCCGAGAACAAACTTGGGTTGTTTTACTTCACCAACCATTAGGTAAACAATGAAAATTGTCATTATACAAAGCCACAGAACACACAATTTTCACAACAGTTTAAGCTTGTAGATGTCTCTTTTCCTTTGCATTGCACCTTCCTTCAAATCTTGCATAGCAACATTGAGCTCAATTAACTCAGCTTTGGCTTTGACAATCTCATTTGCCATGATTCATAGTTTAGGTAGTGCATCTTCAACTTCCTCATAGAGGGCATCCTCGACCCACTTAAAAAGGTGACCCTAATGCATAACAAACAAAATTACCATTACCATAACACAGAGAAACAAAATAACAAAAACCATGAGCTTGAACTTACATCTCTCTTGCTTGTCATGGAGCTTGCATCTCGCTTGCTGATGCAACGGAAGAATGGACGGCCAGGATTATCTTGAGTTTTTGATGTAAATTTGAATACACTTAATCCACAAACACACTTCGAGGGCAATCCACGACCACCAATTATCACTGATGTCTCCGAGCTAGAACTCATAGTAATTGGAAAAATAAATCAAAATCGGTTGAAAGTGAGAAGATATAAAGAGGTATCGAAAAGAAATAGAGACGAATCGAAGAATTGAAGAAGAGGATTTGCGATTTGGGGGTTTTTAATTTTTAGCGTTCTAAGAAAGAGAAACTGATTTACGATTTGGGGGTTTTCGTTTTGCTTAAAACGATTGTGGTTTACCTGCTAACGGTTGCATTGACAGAAACTTAACCGCGTTTAAATTCTCCGTTTAGTGAGTTAATGTCGTGCTTAAATTGGCCGAGTCAACAAAAGTTGGAGATTTAAAAGGTAAGTCAACAAAACATTCGTGATTTAATTCACCATATACAAAGTTCAAGCTTTAATTCAACGAAAATGAAGAGTTCAGGCTTTTTATGACATTCTCCCGATTTTGTAGTAACTTCAAAATATATATATATATATATATAACAATGACGGTTCATCTTCTTCAATCTAACCCCACATCTTCTTCCTCGTAGTAACCATGGGAACTATACCCAGAAATTAAACTGTTCCAATACACAAGATCTCTACCCAACAATCCCATTCTGGAATACATATCCACAACTGCATTACCTACATACAAATCCGATTCAAAACCCATCTCCAGCATCTGTTCATAAACCAATTCTCCAATCTCGCACATGCTTTGATAACCGAAGGAAACATGTACTCATCAGGAGAAACCTTGCTTTCCTGGAGAAACTCGCCAGAAAACAGAGAGGGAAAAGGCATGTGGGGTTAGAGAGAAGAAGAAGATGAACCACCATTCTTGTTATATATATAGATATTCGTTGTAATTGTAACAATAGGTTATGTAGCTCAATGGTATTTAGCTTTCCTTTGTACGTTGAAGGTCTTGGGTTCCATGGTAGCCTTAGTCGATTTGCTTCAATTTTTAAATTCCAATATAATTTAAAACGACGTCGTTTCATTATTTCTGTACACGTGGATTCCACGTCATAGTGAATTAACGGAAAGACTAACAGAGTTACTCATTAAACACGTTTATGTATATTTAAGCACAAAATCAAAAGTTTATGTATATTTAGGCACAAAATCAAAACTTCACGTATGAAATTCAAATATTTTAAAACTACATGTATATTTAAACACAATCAATAGTCAAATGTATGAATTCAACATATCGTAATTGTCCAGGTATGAAAAAGACGTTTTTTGCAAGAATGGGCATTAACTTGAACTTATTTAGAAACATGTCGGTAGTCTCATTTTCTTGAATGCTTTATCAATTTGTACTCTGTAGTATCACTGATACAAAGTAGTGTGGCCAAATTAAGATGCACAAATTCAGTATACGACACAAAATCACACCAAAACCCTCTCCTGTGAAAACCAAGAAAAAAGGACTAAACCAAATCAACACACAGCAAACATGAAATGAAAAAGAAGACCAAAGCGTCTGCACAAGAATCTCATGAAGAAACTTAAAACTGATAAACACAATCTTTCAAGGCTCCACAACATTAGGATCCAACCCTCTCGCCTTCCTCGTCTTCCCCACAAACAGATCCTTGGATTTGATCAAACCAGGAACGCAACCCGAGATTGTCAAGAATGGGAACTGAGCCACTGATTCCTTTCTTCCTAAAGATATTATGGCAATATCTGGACCAGGCTTGTAACTCGACATCTTCTTCTCGTTCCCACCAGACATCAACAGCTTTATGTTCTTTGTAGCCACAGAGGCGTGTTTCTCAGCAATGTAGCCTTGTTTCATCTCCTGTCATAGTAATCACATATATCAGCTGACATGTTATAGTAGTTAAAGAAAGAAGAAAAACACTCTGATACTACTAAATATGCCACAACACTTACCGGGACATCAGTAATATCACCAATTGCGAATACATTCTTGCGACCCTTAACTCTCAAGTACTCATCAACCATCAGCCTTCCTTTGCCATCCAAGTTATCTTTCAGAAGAGTTCCCTTAAGCCATTCTGAAGACAAAGGTTTTCCAATGCAAAGGAAGTGGCAATCTGCGTGTATCGTTTCACCTCCTGATGTTTTGTATGTTTTATTTCCGTCCGAAGCTGATTTCAAATCAACCCTTTGGTTCAATAGCACTTCAACTCTCTTGGATTTCATCCAATCCAATGCCTTGTCTGCAGCTTTTTGGCCAACAAACTCCAGCAATCTCGGTCCATTGTGTACAATAGTAACCTTCTTCTCTGGGAAATCAACAGCTATTTCCGCAGCAAGCTCCACACCCGACGGGCCTCCACCAACAATCAGAATCGACTCAGAGGACTTGATCTTCTCATACTCTGCAACCAAATAGTTCCAAGTGTAAGCAAACATAAACCAAACCATCCATAGTTCCTCGGATACAAGTTCTACATCCTAATTCACAAAGCTTATTTACGCACAAGAACTCAATATCTAAGCTAATAGTTAGCACAGGACAGAGTACGCTTGCTTCATACTTGAAGCATTCTCAAAACAAACAACAAAACTTGTGCAAATCGAAGAAAGATCATATACCTGCTTGGTATTGAGAAAGCTTCTCTTGCCTAGTTTTGGGAAGCACATCATTGTGACCAGTAGCAATGACAAGGTAATCATAACCAAAGACAAGCCCATCAGCGGTAACAACATCAGTGTCTGTGATATTAACAGCTGGAGAAGTCACAACACGACCGTTTTGTAAATACTTCTTGTGGTTTATCACTGATCTTTCAGCAAAAGATGGCTCCACCATTGACCTTAAACTTGCCCATGTAATCTCAAAATACTCCTTCCTATTATTATTACCAAACACATTTTACTAATCAAATTAAGCCATGTCCTAATCGAGATTAATCAAAGATTAAGACAGAATAAAATCAGAGTTTATTCTGTAATCTAAGATTAAAACGATGATTAAGAATTAATAAACAAGCTTACGGATCGATGAGGGTGAGATCGGAATCGAACTGAAGCAATTTAGAGGTAAGAGAGCCGGCGACTCCGCCGCCGATAACCACCACTCTCCGCCCCTTTGATGATTCAGGTTCTGTTCTTTCCATATCTTCGCGATTTCAAATCCAACTTGTTAAAATAAAAACTTCTCGAATTCTCCAATTTCGATTTCAACTACATACCGACACAGCTGTATTAAATAGGTGTATTAAAGTTGAGGGAGAGGAGGAGGAATAAAAACTTAATTGTGTGTGGTTAACGTGTTTGAGTGACGTCAGAAGCGACGTCCCCCACGGCGGAAGGATCCTGCCGTGTTTCCCTTCCCCCTGATCCTCACTCGTTGCAAATTTCTTAATTTTTTCAAATGGGCTTTTAAACTTGGGATGTAGGCCCAGTAGTGGCCTGAATTTAAGCGGGAACATCTTTGTTGACTTTTCTTTTTTTCTTTTTATCTGCAATCGTTCCTGCCCCGGTTAATACAGTGGTTCTTCAACCGTTTGGTAACATTTACCACATAAAAGTCAACAGTAAAAAGCCTTTGATTTACCACATATTTTTACTGGTATGATTTTCAAGAAAGAAAAAAAAAAGATTAGACTGTGAAAATAATCAATGCTTTGCGAATTTGACGCAAAAAAAGAGTTTTTTTTTTTTTTTTTTTGAAATTATAAGAGTATTACAAAGATCAAAGACATTAGCGTATAAAAATCCGATAAGATTTGTACTATAAATTTGTTGGATTGTAATACTTCTAGTTCTACCATTAGAAGAAAACAAAACAAAATCTCTATCTATACTATTACTTCTCTCCCATACTATTATTTTCCTTCATATATAATTTAATTTTATTTGTTTACTACATACACTATTATATAAATAAAACAACTATAAATATACGAGGTTGAATGGGATGACAAATGTATAAGTTAACCTACAAAGGCTACAAGTCTACAACCCACATGAATCAATCTAGATAAGCTATAAAGCTATATATAGACATAGACAAATATGGATTTAACCTTAAAATCCAAATATCTTGACCCAAATACATCCTAAAACTTTGGCTACAATCATTGACATATCTACGTATGATCTATCACATTTTTTTGAAAGATCTAAAAAAAGGAAAAAAAAGAAAGAAAAAAAACTGATTTAAAGCTCTTATTTATATTACTCCATGTCCCGTTGTGAAAAATGTTTTAGAACTTTTTTTTGTTATATTTTGTTAGATTTTTTCCAATTTTAAATGCCTAATTTAATTTAATTTTATGTTTTATGATTTTTAATATTCTACAGTATTTCCTTCTATTGTTGATTTTTTCTTCTAATTTAATACAAATGATGTTTTCATTGCAAAAAAAAAGACAAAAGAAAAATACAATTAATGTAATTATTAAACTTTGTGTTTTTAATTAGAGAGTATTATATATATATATATAGTAAAAATTTTGGGCGGACGAATTCAAATAATGAAAGACGATTTTTTGGGCGATTGTACCCAACCATCTTCCATTTGTCCTTTTCCGATCTTGTCTCCGATCAGGAGTAATTTTCCGACCGATATTTTCCTTCCTCTTGATTTGGGGATCCATATCGGCGGTTTCTTTCTGTCAGTTTCTTCTGACAGTTATGTGTCTGCCCTTTTTACGGGTGGTAACCGACAACAGAAACCGCCATGGATCTCCTATAAATCTCTTCTCTTCCCTCGTTTTTTTTCAACGACTTTCCAATTACCATTCTCTATCACCCACTTTACGAAAACAATGAGTGATTATCTTCGTAAATCCGTTCAAAATTTGGATTTGGGTATTGACGATGCTCCAATCTCCTTACCCCCAGAATTCCTCACCCGCGCAATTGCTGTTAATCGTCACACTCTGGTGGTGACTCCGGTCAATCCAAGGAAACAGAATCTCCGTGCTCTCATCAAACAAATTCCAAGATTTTGGAGTTTCGCTGATGAATGCGTAGGACGGATATTTGAGGGCGGACGAGTTCAATTTCGTTTCCAATCTGAAGATTCCCTTAATCTCATTCTACGCAGGGGACCATGGTCCTTCAACGATTGGATGGTTACTACGCATCGGTGGTACCCAAATATCAGTGAGACCAACATGAAAATCATCCCCTTTTGGGTACAAATCCATGGTATTCCAACCCTTTGCTTAACAAATGCTATGGCTAGATGGGTAGGGAACAAGTTAGGATATGTATCCGAGGTAGACTATAATGAGAATGGGGCAGTACGAGTTAGGATTGACTGGAATGTAGATGATCCTTTACGTTTCCAAAAGAACATATGTTTTATTGCTGAAGAGAGTGGAGTTCGAGATTTCTTTCAACAATGCAGAAGCAACGAAGGAGTTGATGGTCCTGAATCAGCTCCACACAAAGAATCAACGAACAACTTTGGTAGGTTCTTGTTCTGTTTACAAAGGATTCGACGGAGGCGCGGGGGGGGGGGGGGGGGGGGGCGATACCCCCAATAGATCCACTATGAATATCCTTTCATGGAATTGTCAAGGGATTGGTCCACAGCTAACTATTTCTCGTTTTAAAAAACTTTGTTTTAGTACTAAGTGTGATATGGTATTTCTATCTGAAACTCTCAATCAATCTGATGTAATAACTAAACTTAAGTGTGACTTAGGATTTGCAAACTTTATTATCCAGCCCCCTCAAGGTAGGAGTGGTGGCTTATGGCTTAGCTTTGTTTTGGAATGACAATGTATCTCTCTCCTTGATTTCTAAGGATGAGAGACTCATTGATGTTTCAGTTAACTATAATAAAATTATCTTTTTATTTGTGTTGTGTGTATGGCCATCCTAATCCTAGTGAAAGACATGAACTATGGGATCGTTTAGAACAAATGTCACATACACGAAATACGCCATGGATACTGATTGGTGACTTCAGTGAGATAACTACCAACAGAGAAAAACTAGGTGGTCCATTACGTGATGAATGGACATTCAGGGACTTTCGACACATGATCTCTATATGTGACCTACAAGATATCCGTTCAATAGGTAATCCATTCTCATGGGTTGGAGAACGACACTCTCACACCATCCAATGCTGCCTCGATAGAGCCATGTTTAATTCTGTTGGTGATGCAAGTTTCCCGAATGCAGAGAATTACTTCTTGGACTTTGCAGGATCTGATCATAAACTGATTCTTGTGGACCTGAAAGACCTCACACAACACAAACGATGGTCATTCCAGTTTGATAAACGATTGGTCGATGTTCCAAAATTTCAAGAAACAGTTAAGAATGGATGGCTATCTGGTTCTGATTCTATGGATGTACCAATCAACCAAAGCATAAAGAATTTCAGACAGGCGATGGTAAGCCTAAAACGAACAAATCGGTTAAACTCAGAGCAAAGAATTGTGACGTTTCAAGCAAAACTAAACTATGCAATGGAGAGTACAATTCCTGCTATACGACAAACAATCCCTAACCTCCAATACGTTCTTACTAAAGCTTATACCGATGAGGAAACACATTGGAAACAACTAAGCAAAAATCAGTGGATGACTTCCGGTTATCGAAACACCAATTTTTTCCATGCTTGTGCCAAGATAAGAGTTGCTAAGAATTGGATCAGCTCAATCAATGATGACCAAGGGCTTATTCATCAAGGAGATAAAGAAGTAGGAGACCATGCTAAAAAATTTTTCACAAACATTTACACAACTTCAGGTCACCATGTTTCACCTACAGTGTTCACGGACTTTGCTCCAAGAGCATCGGATGAGGCAAATGATACTTTAACTAGAACTTTTACAAATGAGGAAATATCAAGCTGTATGTTCGATTGGTGATGACAAAGCTCTAGGTCCAGATGGATTAACAACAAGATTTTACAAGAGTTGTTGGACAACTGTTGGTCCCCAAGTCATTCAAGAAGTTAGAAATTTCTTTGAAACCTCATTCATGAAGCCTAGCATAAATCATACTAACATATGCATGATTCCAAAGATTGAAAATCCACAAACTCTTATAGACTACCGACCTATAGCATTATGCAATGTTCTCTACAAGATATTGTCTAAATGTTTAGTCCAACGACTAAAACCACATCTGAATGATATTGTTTCAAACTCACAGGCAGCTTTTATCCCTGGCCGAATTATCCAAGACAATGTAATGATTGCACATGAGATTATGCAGTCATTGAAAGTCCGGAAACGAGTATCTCAAACCCACATGGCCGTGAAAACAGATGTCAGTAAAGCATATGACCGCGTAGAATGGAATTTCATCAAAACAACTTTAAAGATATTTGGCTTCTGTGATCGGTGGATAGGTTGGATTATGGAGGTCGTAACCTCTGTTAACTACTCGGTTCTTATCAACGGATCACCATATGGGCATATTAAACCAACTCGGGGCATTAGACAGGGAGATCCGTTATCTCCCTATCTATTTATTCTATGTTCAGACATTCTAAGTCATTTAATCACATCAAGGGAACAAGAAGGTGATATCCAAGCAATACGAATTGGTAATGGAGCTCCAAGCATCACACATTTACAATTTGCAGATGAATGTCTTTTTTTCTGCAAAGCTAATAGGAAAAATTGCCAAGTTCTAAAAGATGATTTTGATATCTACGAGTACTAGTCTGGTCAAAAAATAAATACTTCTAAGTCAATGATAACATTTGGAAGCAGAGTTTATGGGACAACTCAATCTCGGTTAATGGCAACCCTAGATATCCCAAATCATGGAGGAGGAGGTAAGTATCTCGGTTTACCGGAACAGTTTGGTCAAAAGAAAAAAGAGATGTTTGCATACATTGTTGATAGAGTTAAAAAAACGAACTTGTGGATGGACTGCAAGTAAATTATCACCAGCAGGAAAAGAGATCATGCTAAAATCAGTTGCTTTATCCATGTATGTTTATGCTATGTCATGTTTTAAACTACCATTAGGAATCACTTCAGAGATAGAATCACTTTTAATAAACTTTTGGTGGGAAAAATCGTTAAACCATAGAGGTATCCCATGGATAGCTTGGAAGAAACTACAAACTTCAAAAAAGGAAGGAGGTTTGGGATTCAAAGATCTAGCAAAATTTAATGATGCCCTACTAGCTAAGCAAGCATGGAGATTAATCCAATATCCCAATTCTCTCTTTGCTCGCGTAATGAAAACAGATATTACAGAGATGACTCTATACTGGATGCTCGTGCTAGGAAAAACCAATCATATGGATGGTCATCAATCTTAATCGGGTTAGATCTTCTTAAAAAAGGCACTCGATATATTGTGGGAGATGGAGCAAATATACGACTTGGTATAGACAATGTTATTGCTTCTGATCCTCCTAGACCAATTCAAACTTTAACTCCTCATACTTCATTGCCCCTCGAAAATCTCATATCCACAACTGGTCATATTTGAATGTGGGATCAACAAAAACTATCCTCTTTGATACCAGAAACAGAGCATGCCACAGTCCAAAACATACATTTGTCTCAAGTTAAAGACAAAGATGAACTTATTTGGAATTATTCACAATCAGGCAAATACACTGTAAAAACAAGATACTGGTTTCTCACACATTATCCGTTTGATCCTGGCTAAATAATACCAAGAACTCATGGATCGGTGGAGCTTAAAAACAAAATCTGGAAGTTGAAGATTCTACCAAAGATCAAACATTTCCTCTGGCGCATTGTTACGAGGACTTTGCCTATAACTACACGCCTACGCACAAAGCGTATGAATATCAGTTCTATATGCCCAAGATGCAACCAACCAGATGAAACATATCACCATGCGTTATTCTCATGTCCTTTTGCTATTATGGCATGGCGTTTGTCCAACACATCTCTGCTAAATATCAACCAATTACCAGCTAATGTAGAGGAGATCATCTTTGGAATCATAACTCTATCATCTCAAACAACAAATAATTTTGATTCCCTACTACATTTTTCACTTTTATGGCGCATTTGGAAAACAAGAAACAATGTCGTTTTCAATAACTACCGCGAAAGTGCGAGCAAGACAATTCTAATGGCAAAATCAAAAACAAAAGAATGGATTAAAACTTTACGACCTAAGGAGCCACAACATAACATTATCACAACCGCAAACACATGGACACCACCTTTACAGCCGTTTATTAAATGCAACTTTGACGCATGATACAATGATCATACAAAACAGGGAACATGCGGTTGGATATTCAGGAACCATCAAGGAGAACCATTGGTATGGGGTGCATCTAAACTATCTTATGCAGGATCAACTCTAGAAGCCGAGACAAAAAGCCTACTAATATCCCTACAACAAGCTTGGATCAGAGGTTATCAATCAATAGTCTTCGAATGAGATAGTGCAGTGTTAATAAATCTAGTAAATGATCAAAAGTCCAATGCTTCAGTACGAAATCTATTGAAAGATATTTGCTATGTGGTCTCTACGATTACGACAAACTGCTTTTCAATTTGCAAAAAGAGAATGTAATAGTGTAGCAAATGCATTAACTAAGCATAGATGTATTGATAATGCTTATTATGTTAACTCGATAGTAAAACTAATTTGGTTATTGAAAGTTTTGTGTAAAGACATTTGCTAAATTAATAAAATTTATTTTTTTTGGAAAAAAAATATAGTGGAACAGAGATAGATAGAAGGGAAATACTATAACAATTAGTATTAGTTAAAATACTACATTTTGTAAAATATCCCCTTAGGGAAACACCTCAAAATACCACATATTGTTTTCCCCAATAATACCAGAATTTATTTCTTGATAGACTTTTTTTCCTTACAACAGATAAATATTAAAATTTTGATAGAGTATATACAACACATAATTAGCTAAAATACCAAATTTTGAGTTTTGACAAATATCTTAAAATATCCATTATCTTTTTTTTTTTCGAAAACAATTACCATATAATTTTTTATTATAGAAAATTCTTTTACAACAGATTTTTTTAATTAAAGGTCTAATAATTTTTTAAAGTTAATTTAGGAGAACAAAAAAAAAGTCATAATATGGTCATTTATATGTTTTAAATGCAAATCTATAATTATCAAATATGTATGGGAAATCTTTAAACTACATAGTATGTGTCTACTACAGTTGGCTATTATTGTTGTAATGAATAAATCTAATTAGTAAGAAAACACGTTGATTAATTTAGTTTTAACTTACCAACTTATTGACAAAATAACTTAAATTGACTGAACTACTCTCCTAATCTCGTCTCGTCACGTCAAACCTACAACAACAAAAAATAAAAATAAAAATATTTTTACTCTGAATCACATTTTTGTTTTGTTTTGTTTGATCCCTTGTAGATTCGTACTCTGCAAGTGAACTAAAACACAGAAGACGAAAGAGACGAGACGACGAATCCAGAATCAGAGACAAAGCTTCAGTACAATTTGGATCTGACTTTTTGATGTTGCGGCGGTTCAAGTTCAATGCTTAATAAACATCGAGCAGTTTCGAATCTCTGAGGGAAAACGAAGCGTGTAGGTTAGGGGAAAACAACAAGTGCGTAAGATTACGTTGAAGAGAAGCAAGTTCTTAAAATCGCGATTTGAAGAGAAGCAAGTGTTTGATAGAGCGATGGAGTCACGAATGGATCAGTATGAGCTTATGGAACAGATCGGGAGAGGAGCGTTTGGTGCCGCCATTTTAGTTCATCATAAAGCTGAGAGAAAGAAGTAAATTTGAGATTTTTCATCCATTGTATCTAAAATTTTTTAAAACTCCTTTCTTTGAAGATAGATTTGATTTTTTTTTTTTTTTTTTTGTTTGTATTGTTGTGTGTTTTTAGGTATGTTTTGAAGAAGATCAGATTAGCTAGACAAACGGAGCGTTGCCGGAGATCTGCTCATCAAGAGGTGAATTTTGAATCGTCTTTTTCGAGATTTCGAAAACGATTTAGTTCTTGATTTTTTTTTTTTCTGACAACATTGGTGAGTTTTTATGTAGATGGCTTTGATTGCAAGAGTTCAGCATCCATATATCGTGGAGTTTAAAGAAGCTTGGGTTGAGAAAGTAAGTTTTATAGTTGATTTTTTTTTTTTTTTTTTTTTCTGGACTTTAAGGAGATTTAGTTATTTTGACATGAGCTTTGATTTGGAAAATGCAGGGTTGCTATGTTTGTATTGTCACTGGATACTGTGAAGGAGGAGACATGTGAGTTTTACTTTCACTAACGATTTTGTAGTTAACTTGTCCTTTTTTTTTTTTTGGTTCTTTTTTGTTGTTTAGTTCACAGAAGTCAAAGAATACGTTTAAAATCAAATGGTTTTGGTTACAGGGCTGAGTTGATGAAAAAGTCAAATGGTGTTTATTTTCCTGAGGAGGTACTTTTTCACTTAGAAGTTTCTCTAATAAATATGATTTAGGTGATTGA
Organism: Camelina sativa; assembly: GCF_030686135.1. Lineage (NCBI taxonomy): Eukaryota > Viridiplantae > Streptophyta > Magnoliopsida > Brassicales > Brassicaceae > Camelina > Camelina sativa. The sequence goes on from NC_141885.1 coordinate 12,280,179, forward strand.
TTTGATTAGTAGTAGTCATGGTGACTTTGTTTTTGCTTCTCTTTTTTTTTTTTTTGCAGAAACTCTGCAAGTGGTTTACTCAATTATTATTAGCTGTTGAGTATCTGCATTCTAACTATGTTCTTCATCGTGATCTTAAGGTAAAAATCTAGCTGTCTGAATCACTGTGTTATGCTTAATTAATGTATGGACTTATTTGTGAAGTCTGTTCTTGCCAGTGTTCCAACATTTTCCTTACAAAAGATCAAGACGTCCGCCTTGGTACGTTTTTGATTTATGATCCACCTAATTTGACCTGCAACAGAATGTAAGCGGATTTTTAAATAATTATGTTTCATCTTGTGTTCATGTGTTGTCTGCAGGGGACTTTGGCCTTGCCAAAACAATGAAGGCGGATGACCTAACTTCCTCGGTATGTTGTAAAAGTCTCTGTTAAAATATGGTCTAGGAGAACGAATTTGTCCTGGTAGTGCGTAGGTTTCGGCGTTGTTAGCATACAGCTTGTATTTACGGCACATTAGCAATTGAGCACCTTTGATATGGGTTATGCTGGTTATGCCAACAAACTTTGATGCATGAAGATTGCTTCTTTTCAACAAACGAATATTAGCAATTCTGCATCAAAATAGATTATATGTTACTAAGGTTTATAACAGTTACGGGTTATTCCTCTCATTGCATAGCACAAGAACATAATGATTATTTTTAGGATTGCTCTCAAGCTTCTGAACTGATACATAGTGTGATAGCATTGATGTTTATGACTCATGGAATTTTATATGTAGGTTGTCGGAACTCCAAACTACATGTGCCCGGAACTGCTTGCTGATATCCCTTATGGTTTTAAATCAGATATCTGGTCGCTAGGTATATGCAACCTCTATCCTCTGTAACGCCTAAGAATTTTGTTATTGCCATTCAAGCTAAGACTCTATGTTATTGAACAGGCTGTTGTATATATGAAATGGCTGCATATCGGCCTGCTTTCAAAGCTTTTGTAAGTCTTTTTTAATTTCATTTAGATAGTCTAAATGTTTCTTGTTTGTAACATTCCTACGAGAAGTTTATGTCTTTTGAAGAGCAGAAAATTGTTAAGAGCTATAATATGGACTTGTGTGTGTTACCAAAGTTTATGCCTCAAACAGATCTAGAAACCCCTGCATTTGATCTCTTCGAAGTACCTTATGGCATTTGCTTTTATGTGATATATGGTTTCAGGATATGGCAGGCCTTATAAGTAAGGTTAATCGTTCCTCAATAGGTCCATTGCCACCGTGCTATTCACCATCTTTGTAAGATTCTTTTTATTAATCTGAAGCCTAATCTGGTCTTCTATATTTCTTGATTTGACACTTTGCCTTGTCCATTAATACCATCCCTAAGATATGAGCTTTTATAAATATGTCCTCTGATATATTTATAACATGATATAACATTTCTCTCCTTTTTTGTTTTGCTCTGTTTTGATATTGCAGAAAAGCACTCATCAAGGGGATGTTAAGGAAGAACCCCGAGTATCGGCCAAACGTATGATTTTTCTAGGACCAGAAACTGTCTGCTTAATGGCATTCATCCTCCGGAATGGAAATTAACTAATCATATTTTTTTTCCTTCATATCTCTTCAGGCCTCCGATATTTTGAAGCATCCTTATTTGCAGCCATATGTTGAGCAGTACCGTCCAACCCTTTCTGCAGCGTCTATAACTCCAGAAAAGCCTCTTAATTCTCGCGAGGGCCGGAGGAGTATGGCTGAAAGCCAGAACAGCAATAGTTCAAGTGAAAAAGATAACTTCTATGTGAGTGACAAAAATATCCGATATGTGGTTCCAAGTAATGGTAATAAAGTCACTGAGACAGATTCAGCTTCTATCGATGATGAAGACATCCTCGAGCATGTGCAACAACCAGCTGAAAATGATAATGTCCAGAGTGTTTCAGCAACAAAACCAGATGGCCATGGGGTTTTAAAGCCCGTACAAAGTGACCAACGACCAGACATTATTCAACCAAGGCACCCAAAAACTATCAGGAACATCATGATGGTTTTGAAAGAAGAGAAAGCTAGAGAAAATGGTTCACCCATGAGATCTAACCGAGGGAGACCTTCTAGTGTTCCAACTCAGAAGAATAATATTGAAACTCCATCAAAGATTCCCAAACTCAGTGACGTTGCTCATGGCTCCAAGACTAACGTAATTACGCCTATCCCACCTTCAAAGCTAGCTCCTGATTCCGCAAGGGCTCCAGGATCAATACCGCCAAAGCATCATGTATATTCTCTCTCTCTTTCTCTCTCGCTCTCTAGTTCCCAACTTTTGTTGATATATAAAGGATTTCGTTTGACAAATTTGTGGTGCAGATGCCAGTGATTGACTCGTCTCCAAAACTTAAGCCTAGAAGCGACAGAACTTCACCATCTCCTGCTGCTAAACAGGAGGCCGAAGAGGCAATGTCAATTAAGCGAAGGCAAAGAACACCTCCTACTTTACCAAGAAGAACATCTTTGATAGCGCAGCAGTCAAGACAATTAGGAGCAGATATTCCAAATATGGCAGCCAAGGACACCATGAAGCAACATCCACCTGTGCCGTCAGAGTCTGAAACTAATTCTCATCAATCTCGTGTCCATGCTTCCCCTGTGAATACGCCGGAGCCAAAGAGAAACTCTGTCGGATCTTCCAAAGGAATGCAGAGTGAGAGCAGCAACTCAATATCGTCTTCGTTGTCCATGCAGGCATTTGAACTCTGTGATGATGCTTCGACCCCATATATCGACACGTCAGAACATACAACTCCTGATGACCACAGAAGATCCTGTCACAGTGAATACTCGTCTTCATTTCCAGAAATCTCCTCAGAGATGATGATCCGCAGAGAAGAACACAGCACCAGTATCCGGCTAAACGAAACTCCTGACACTGTTTCCGATGTTCAAAACACTATTGCCTATCGTCATCATCCAGAAGAAAGCTCGCCCACTCTGCAGAAAGATGATAGCCCTGCAACAATGCAGAGCTACGAGCCTAATGCATCACAACGACACCACGGTGATGACAAATTCACAGTCAAAGAATTCATCTCCTCTGTTCCTGCAGCTGCACCAATTCCTTTGCATGTAGGACCATCCCACCAAGTGAATTCCCACTCAGATAACAAAACAAGCTCCCACCAAGTGCAAGCGAGTTCCCACTCGGATAACAAAACAGGCCTTGTGTCTCAGAACTCAGCTCTTGAGCAGAACAACAATCATTCCCATCTTCATCCAGTTGTTGACGATTTCATACATGTTATCCGACACAGCAGCTTCCGTGTGGGGAGCGACCAGCCAGTAATGGAAAGTGTTGAAGTCGGTGTACAGACCGTCGACATGGGGAAACTCATAAACGTTGTGAGAGATGAAATGGAGGTGAGAAAAGTAGCAACTCCCTCGGAATCACCCACCACTAGATCGATCATCTCAGAGCATGACTCAAGAACTGAGACCCGCCCTGAAGTACCAGATCCCATCACCAACTACTCAGAAACAAAGAGCTTTAAATCCTGCTCTGATTCTTCACCAGCTGAGACAAGACCCAACTCATTCATGCCTGATGAGGAAACAACTCCGGCTCCAGCTGTGAAAGAGACATTGGACATCAAGTCGTTCAGACAGAGAGCCGAGGCGCTTGAAGGTCTATTGGAACTATCTGCGGATTTGCTGGAACAGAGCAGGCTCGAAGAGCTAGCCATTGTGTTGCAGCCGTTCGGGAAGAACAAAGTTTCGCCTAGAGAAACCGCTATTTGGTTGGCAAAGAGTCTTAAAGGAATGATGATCGAAGACATCAATAATAATAACAGTGGCAGCTCCAGAAATGTATCATGAAGGTAAAGTAACATACAAGCATTTACAACTAAACTCTCTTCTTTGTTACTTGTTTTCTATAAAGTTCATATTTTCATAAAGTAACAATTCGCTCAGTAAAAAGAATCACAAACAACAAAACACATCCATTTTCGAAATTTTGAAAGTACAGCCACCGTCATCGATGTTAAGTGTTTCCAATATTGTATATACAGACTCTGGGATTATTGGTTGATTATTTGTTCCTCTTTATGTTTCTGTTTATAATCGACTCATTGACTGTTGCAACATTTTCATCTAAATCAACGATATGGATATAGCAGAATCATGTCATGACACTCCATTTGGTTCTTTTAATCTTGCATTGGTCTCCTCACGACAAACAAGTTACTCGGTGATTTGCTAAACTAAATTTCAGATAAGATACAAGAATCAACTATGCAACACCTTGCCTAAGCTCAACTCTGTTAATACTATCTTGGTGGGAGATCTTGTACACCCGATGAACGATCATTGCCGTATGTTTTTTTTTTTTACCGTTCCACTTTGAGGACATCATAGACTTCTATTGCATTCTCTAGTGTTGGTTGAATTCAGGAAACTTATTTTTACACGCTAATTTAATCCAACACTAGAGAATGCACAAGTGAGTTGAGCTTTAAATTTATGAAACCTTTAAATAATCTACAAGACTACAAAGTGCATGGAACACCAAGGAATACTTAGATAGTTAGATCGATCGACAAAGATATAAGATTGAACACATACAAATTTAAAACTGGAACAATGATAACATTAGAAAATACTAGCAGCGTAGAGTGGGTTCCCGCCTAGTATAAATGAAACTTCAATTCAGGTTACTTTTTCTTTAGCTTAGAACAAATAATTAAAATTCCATTTCAAGAAGAAGTAAAACAAGACTGGAATACTATAAAGTGTAAGGAATAGAGAGACTATAACTAGTTTCAGAGATTTGCTCATTTTCGACTAATAACAAAGAAAGTAAAACCATAAAAGGTTGAGTTAAAGATCGATCCACAAAGACATGAAGATTGCACCCCATAGATACAAGATTCAAACTAATCTAGAGAAGGTATGATTTGTTTTTGATTGTTTTAAAAGCTAAAAAGCGCAAAAAGACTAGAATGCAAGAAGTAAAACCAAATAAAGCATGAGAATGAATTAACAATCAACAATGAACGCGAACCTCGTAAATTATGAATAATTCCCTTCCGTGGTCTTAATCACTTCACTAATCACCTTAATTACCATAATCGTTTGTGCGAAATTAGATAAATAAGGACCATTAATCAATAACAAGTCCAATTACCATAATCTTTTGTGTGCAATTAAATGAAATTTTCATATGTGCAATTAATTGGAATTTCATATGTTGTGGTTATTTTGTTTTGATGATCATTTACTTACATAATTTTCATCCCTTCTGAACTGTAGATTATTTAGCCCCTGTCAAGTTTTATTGCAATCGAAGAATATGTGTTGCTTTTAGTTATTAAAACTGAAACGATTCTCATTTTACATGTTTTGATGCTTGTTTGCATAACCGTTGTAAGAAATCCTACAATACTAAGAAGAGCAGTGATGTTTCTAAACTTTCTATAATGAATTATTCGATAGCTATTTTCTTTATAAATAACAATGAATCTGTGACATTTTTTGTTTTGAAATAAATACTTGTTATTTTTTAGTAAATTTGAAAAAAAAATCTTGAAGTTTTGAAGTTTTGAAATTTTTGGATATTTTTGAGTAGTTTGGACATACTTGGATACTAAAATTTTGAGTTTTGGGATTTCAGAGTAATCCAAATTCGAATCCGAAATATCCGATTCGAACCTGAAATCTATAAATACTTGAATGTCCAAAATACCTGATCTAAACCTGGAACGAATACCCAAACGTCCACCATTTCACAATTTCGTAAATTTAAAATTATTAAAAAGAATGTTAAAGTATGTTGCATATTATAAACTCATAGTTAAAATTCCTCAAAACTACATTATGTTAGGGCGAATATTCTTCTAATCAAGAATTATTATTCAGAATTCCATCTCATTTGCTGTAAATTCTTATGGGCAATCAAATCAAATTGAAATCATAGTGGAAGAATTCAATTTTTGATCCAGTAAATCTTTTTTTAGTTTTGATAAAGGGTTATCCAAAAAATCTTACTCTTAGAATCAATATTTAACCATTTAACACCAGATATAAATTGGTTTAAAGAAATTTATTGCTAATATGTAGGTAGTTAACCTAGTTAGAACCCAGTTACAAACTAAATTGACGTTTAAAGATCACCAAATAAATAGAATTACATCCTACTATATTAATTGGGAAGTACAAATATGAAACTAACCTTAAAATGTGTAAACAAATACATTCAATTGCCATTAGAAAAACTTAATTAAGATTAACTAATTAATTTTAAATAAATATAATTAATTAAAAACGAGAATTGGGAATACATAAAATAAAATAAATTGTAGAAAAGTAAAAAAAAAATCTATTAGAATCAAAACTAATTCATACTTTTTAAAAAAAATTAACAGCTAAGATTTTAAAAATCTAATTGAATAAAATCTATATAGCTACAAATTTTATCAAAAAACTTTTCCAGCACAGGTTAAAATTTTATCAAAATTTAAATCCAATAAAATATATAACAGTTTTGTTTTACGGCTTAAATTTTAAAAATTAATAAATAAAAAATAAAAGATATAGATATAGTATTTTATCTATTTAAAAAGGTTATATTTTTCTTTTAGCCACCGTTCTTTAGGAAAATAAAACAAAATTGAGATTTGAATATATTTAATGCTTGAAAGCTAATAGCGTAATTTTAAGTAATCATAATGGAATCAGTTCATCTCTAATTTTAAGTAATCATAATGGAAGTATTTAATACTTAATGCTTGAAAGGTGCTTATAGCGTAATTTTAATGCTTGAAAGGTGCTTATAGCGTAAAATAGTGTAGTTGACAATTACATGCAGTTCATCTCTATCAACTTAGCTTAATTTCCTAAGTTAAGTAATCATAATCGTAATTTTAAGTTGACAATTATGGAATCATAATCGTAATTTTAAGTTGACAATTATGGAATCTTAATCGTAATTTTAAGTAATCATAATGGAAGTATTTAATACGTAATGCTTGAAAGGTGCTTATAGCGTAATTTTAATGCTTGAAAGGTGCTTATAGCATAAAATAGTGCAGTTGACAATTATATGCAGTTCATCTCTATCAACTTATCTTAATTTCCTATTTACAAAACCAAAACCAACTTTGTAATATCAATTTCCTAATAGGGACATAACGAACTTAGCTTATGGAACAATATGTTTGCATGTTTGAGAAACGACTACCAAGTACAAGGAAGCAGAGGCAGTGGTGAGGTCATGTGACAAACTCAGATTATTATTGTCTATAATTAAACCATAATTAAACCTATTTTTCAACATATTTCATCACTATAGCTAATAGCTATCTTAGTGTAATAAGACTCAACATGTTAACGGAGGAAAAATCCAAAATTAAACCTTTTATTTTCCCTCTACGACTTTCGACTTCGAGCAGAATGTGTCTGCAGAGTCGGTGTCGATTGACACCAAGGTGTTGACAGTACGGATACTTGGGGAGTTTTGGATCGAGGGTTTTCGGGTCGAGAAGGAGTGTTGGTTGACACCAAGAAATAGTGTCGGTCGACGACACCAAGGAGGTGTGTCGATCGACACTGAGAGGCAGTGTCGGTCGACACCAATCCTTTTCAGCAGCGGCTGATACATGTTTTCCTGGTTTGTTTGTATTTGTTTGTTTCTTTTTTAACATTAGAATCTCAGTTGCTTGTGTGTACCCCAGTAGATGGGAGGATTGCCTCACTGAGTGTTTGTGGCAATATTCATGCATCTCAATTTTTGTGTTTGTGGAGCAGGTAAAGGCAAAATGTGACCGTAGAATCAAGGCGATGAAAAGGATGATGTTCTAATGGCTCGCTGATGTGTTGTCTGACTTCTGTTAGGTTGTTAGAGTTGAGTTATTAGAATGTTTCTAGATTGCTGGTTATTTGGTTTATGACTCTGTTGGATTGAATCATTGGTTATTGGTTTATTGGTTGTTTTTTTAAAATTTAATGTTAAATTATATACACAACTAGTGTATCGTGTTTGAATGTATTAAAAGAAAAAACAGATTTTAGCTCTCCATGATGTCAAGCCCTAGCACCGAACCATAGTTGTAAGCCTTGTTCATAACGCCGGTTGTATAGCAAGGAACTGATTTCGGACTTGTTGATCGACTCACTTAATTATTTGACCTGTAGTGTGTGCTGACTCCCCGTGCCTTCTGCCATTTCGCTCCTTCCAAATGACATAACCAAATGGTTTATTGGTTATTGATTATTGGTTTAATAGTATTGTTTGGTTATTCTGCTGTTTGGTTTGATTGTGATTAAGTGATTATTATTATATTCTTTTTTAAAAACAGGTCGATTCACTAAGAAGTTCTAAGGATGTATCTTTTCTATAATTGTGAGTATACATTGTCTATCTTGAATAGTTGTAGAAAAATCTTTGAATTCCAAACTCCAAAAAGAGCAAAAACCAATAAATAGTGTATTGAACAGAGAGCCAACAACACAACATGCACATCTATCTTTTGTCCTTTTGATTTAATCACAGTGAATTCATAATCTTCTATATATGGTCTTCGTGTAGTGTGCTAAATTCATATTAATTATTTTTGTGATTTAAGCAAGGGTCTTTTTCGAGAACAACAACTAGCTTGATAAACAAACAATTAGTTTCTATTTCCAAACATTTCAATTGACAATAGAGTATTATTGTTTTTGTTTTTTTTTTTTGACAAAAAAAAAAATAGTTTTCACGCAAAACATTCACCCGGACAAGGGACACCCAGAAGGGAGGGAGCAAAACAATATGATTATTCATTATTTGAAAGAGTTCTTACAACAAAAGTGTGAAAGATTTGCCTCGATCCTTTGCTAGAGAGAGTCTGGAATTTTGCGATTGAGCTTCGGATTGCTACTTAAGTTTCTGAAAATGAAACGATTTAAATATTTTAGAAAAGAACATAGAGTACAATGAAGGAGAAGGTGATAATAACAAGAATCTCACATGAAAGTCAACAACTTCATATCAGAAAAAAACACATACCAAATCTCTGTACATTGAAAAGGAAGAGATTGAAAAAGAGTTTATTTTCCTTGTCTCACCACGATAAACTACAAAGGATGCGTCTTCCTTCCACTATTCAGTTGGTTTTAAATTGGAAGTCTAGCTATAACGACATGATTAAGTTAACTTACCTTCATTTTGTTGAGTCTCAAGTTGGATAAAATTCAAGCATTTATAAACTTTGAGGCCGTTGATACGAGGAGGAAGAGTTGAGTTACCGGACATGGCGATAGTGAAGTTAAATCTCCCATCTGAAGAACTCACAGCTCTTGGATTATATATAGTTGTTATACTGAGTTTTGCTGGCCTGAAAAAGCTAAACCAACGTAGACCACCGTTGTTAGTATAATGTTGAGCTCCCTAGTCTCTGCAAATTGTTGCTACTGCTGTCTTCTTTGCTGCAACCATCTTGCTGTTCCAACATGGTTTTCTCACAGCAGAGTAATCAGATGTATCCATTAATGTGTTTGCTCACATGCCTAAACGACTACCAAGTACAAGGAAGCAGAGGCAGTGGTGAGGTTAAGTTTAATAGTGGAGTAGAACCTGGAGAGTTAGTCATCATTGACAAGTTATACATGTTGCAGGTATACCTTTTTTGGAGTTTTTGTTCAGCATAAATTTTTGTCCCAAGACCTGGATGCTTAAGTTCAAAAACATAAATCTGCAACACAATATGAGAACGGGACTGAGGAACAAGTCACACATGTCAAGGTTGAGTTTCAAAAGGATGTTGAGATGGGATTCACGAAGCATCCCACAGCTTCTTTGTGGAGGATTACAGACACTTGTGGCTCTAGATGGCGCTAATATGATGCTTAGGAGCGGAATTTGCAGAGAGCTTTAATATGTCTTATCTTGTAGCAGATTGTTTTGGACAAGCTTCTATTACTTGTCCTCCTTCACATGGATTGGCGAGTAGTCTCTAGTCTCTACTGCAAAGTTTTTGCAGAGAAATAACTGGTACATCAATCACTGTAACATGCTTATGGTCTGAACAGAGTTACAGAGAGGCCATGGTTTTAGGCAAACATTTTTTTTTATTTCTTAATCCTAACTCCTAATCAACTTTAAAAGAACATAAAATATGTCTATGTATATATGAGACTGTATATGATGGTAACTGTAAGCTTCTTTTGTCAGTTTCTGTGATTCGTCTGCCAAATCAGATAAAATGGGTTACATGAAAGTGAGAGAGAGAGAGAGAATAAAACTGATGCTAACGCTGAGGACTGTTTGTGTTGGCTATGAGTGCTTGCCCACATGACACTTCACTAACTACGTATTTTTGCCTTTACAATGATCAAATCCGGTTTCAGGTGAGAAGACAAAGTAATTGATGCAATGACGTGGATGGTGATCTTGATCTAAGTAGGGCAGCTAATACTCAATTTAAGTGGTGGAGTAAGCACATAATCTAAATATCACATTTGTATTCTTGATTATTGGAAGAAACCATATATACCCTGAGTGAGTGATCCGGTTGCAGAGAAAATTCTTTGTGTTGTTTTATGCTTCACTACCATCTTACACAAAACATGTCTTGAGATAATTATAAAAATTTTAGCTCTCAAAGAGACTTCATTACTAGGGAAACCAGACACTGGTTGTGAGAAACTTGTCAAGAAAGAAAGACAAAAGTGTGGAACTAAACAATAAAGAAAAACTCATCTTTTCATCAAAATCAAATTGGATACAAACAGATACATTGAGACAATACTAACAGGAAGAGATGTGTTGTGGACTAACACTAAACACATCAAAGTTAAACGTTTAAGAAGTGTTTTCCTTGAGATTTTAATACATACATAAGCTAGGCCCATAGCCAAAATCACCAAAAGGAGGAAACCCAGGAACAAAGATCGGATTGAGTAGCGGAAACGGCGGTGGAGGAGGCGGTGGTGGTGGGGGTGGACCGTAGCATCTGGTCATCATCGCAAGGTGGATCTGTTTTTGTTGTCTGCGCTTTAGACGATCAGAGATGATTCTATAGCCGAGTCCATAAACAAAGCCTTCAGCCTCTTGCACATCGTGGAAGATCTTAGTCATCTTAACGAAAACCCTAGCGGTTAATTCGCTATCTGAACCGGCGTGGTGAGCGGTACCAACACGGTCAAGTCCCAACGCATCTGCTAGATGCTCTAAACCTAAACGGCAACCAAGTCCTTCGTATCTACCCGCTATAGCTTTCAGATCAAAAACAGAGCCGAGGGTTCTAGCTACGGCTTTCGCAAACATGGCAGCAGTCACGGGTAAAGACTCTCCTCCGGTGAAACACTTCAACATATACGCGATATCATACGACCCGTGAAACGTCACCCAAGTGATGTTCCCCGTCCTCTTCAGAATCCAAGAGAGATCATTGAAAAAACCGTCGATTTCAATTCCTTGGGCCCTAATCTTCTTCAGATCTAGACCGTTGCGTTTTAGGAACTCGATGGATTTCTCGTTTCTCGCGTCTTCAGCATCTCCGAAATCAGAGAAGTTGATCTCCCAAGTTCCACCGACTCTTCCGTTGCTGTCGAACAGAGTTAGACCTAACTGGATCAGTTTCGTCCTGTCTACGCTGTAACTCATGTCGGTGTAACGTTGATCATCCGAAGCGTGTTGTGGTGTATCCCTTAAACTACCTGGAAACTCTGTATCAAACGCTATAAAACGGTAGTTTCTTAAACAATCTTTGATCGAACTCATCTCTTCCTTACAATTCCACCTCCAAATCGAACTCATCTTTTGTTTTTTTTTTTGTTTACGAGCAAAGAGAAAAATACTATTTATTATCTGAGAGAAAAACAATATATATATAGTTTGTAGTATTTTTGGAAAAAAGGAAAATTTCCTTTTTCCAATATTGTTGATTTTATTATTCCCCTATGACTTTGATTTTTTTTTTTTAATCATTTACATGAATACCAATTTCTCTTTTACAAACACAGATATGGACGAGAAAAAAAGGAGGTTCGAAACAGTTTTTTTTTTTTGGATTAGTTACAATTAGAGAATTTCTTTTGCATTCTAGAATTTTGGACATCTTTATTTATTTTTGCTTTGGTTATTAAAAGATATAAAGTCAATTAAACCATTTTTTCAATATATGTCATCACTTTGAGTGTCACAAGACATAAAACTCAACATAATAAAAACAAGGGAGATTGAAAAAAAACTAAGCAATTGACACACTTTTGGTCTATAGGGCACTTTAGTTATGTGAGAAAACACACATATCCCTTACTACATATTCTCAATCAAGTTATAATTATGAAGCGACATCGTTTTTGTATTTTAGTTGTAAAAATGGTGGAGAAGATTAACTCGGAATGGGATATCCGTCTTCCCCCATGTATATTTGCCACCGAAAGATACCAAGATGCGAAGCTAAACAATTCTATATGGTTCCACCTCCAAATCTCACGGCAATGTTTCATCCAACTCATCTTTTGTGTTTTTATTTTTATTTTTACGAGCAAAAAGAATAATATTATTATCTGAGAGAAAAACAATATATAAATATATTTGTAGTATTTTTGGCAAAAAGGAAAATTTCCTTTTTCCAATGTTGTTGATTTTATTATTCCCCTTTATATGACCGTTTGATGTTTTTTTTCCTGATAATTTACATATACGCATAATGCCAATTTCTCTAGTAGGTTTAATGACCACGCTCAAAATCAAATTCATGTCCATCGAATAAACAAATTATATTTCTTGCTCTCTAAGTCATAAAACCTATATAGTATTTGTAATCTACTTTTTATCTATAAAATTTATGTTGTCATTTATCCTACAATCAATTTTCTTTTTACATATTTGATATTTTATGTTAGTGATTAATTATGATTTATAACTATTTAATAATAAATACAATATATATTTGATAAAATTCACAAATTATTTTATATGAAAAGTATATCTTTTATTTTTTTTTTTGACAAACTAAAAGTGGGAGGGATGCAACACGAGGACTTCCCGGGAGGTCACCCATCATATTACTACTCTCGTCCAAGCAAGCTTTACTGCGGAGTTCTGATCAGATCTGTTGCATTAGTGCTGGTATGATTGCCTCTAATTATATCTTTTATCTATTAGGATTGATTTATAATTAAAATATGATTTTTATGATGTAATATATATTGAAAATGTATTGCAAGATAAAATAAGTGATACTTAAATCCGTAACATTTTTAAAAATACTAAATAAAATCTAAAATGAATTGCATAGATTACTTAAAATTCAAATATTTTCAATAAAATACAACATATAAATTAAGCTTCACGATGAATAACGATTATATGCATCATTTGATAAACTCAGAAACCTCTATGTAAGTGAGTTGGATGAAATGTATGTGTTGTGGATAAGACCAACAGTAAGAAGTATTGTATTTTTCTCTTATTGGTTAATAATATAGTTTTCAGTTGGAATTTGAAGACCAAACATATTTCGCACACTGAATAAAACTGGTGAGTATCCAACAATTCATCAAATATACTTAGTCCATATTTTGCAATGAGATAATTAATTGCAATTTTTAATGATACAAAAAATGTAACCAGTTAGAATGAGACGTCATATGGTTTTCAATTTATTTTTTATTTTTACCTTTTTTAGCTATAGAGAAACAGAGTCAGTGAGTAAAATCTGAGAAAAGAGAAAATAGTGTAGTGGAGTCGTGGGACTCAAGTTTATAATATAGAGTATATGTCCTCATCCTCAAAAGTCAAGAGTCTAGGATTTGCTTTATATTCAGATTTTTGAAAAAAAAAATATCCTCTTTTTTTCTAGTTTGGTGATTTATTATTGCCGTTTTCAAAATTTTCTGACAACTACATGCAGTTTTAAGATCTTTGTAATATCAATTTCCTATTTACAAAACCAGATTAAATGTTCGAAACTTCTTCTTTTTTTGTTACCAATGGAGATTATCTGTTCCTTTATGGAATTTTGCATTTTGGACATCTTTATTTATTTATTTTTTTGTTTATTAAAATATATAAAAGTAGATTGAACAATTTTCTACTCAAAACAATGCCAAAATCAAATTATTATTGTCTATAATTAAACATATTTTTTCAACATATTTCATCACTAGCTATCTTATCACAGCCTTGGTATTAAGACTCCAAACCTTATCACAGCCTTGGTATTAAGACTCCAAACCTTTTGTGGATTCCTTAACCATCCAAATCTTTCTTAATATCTATTGTAGCCTTTTTTTTTTTTTTTTTTTGCCAAGGGCTACTCTGATTGTAAAATCTCTTATTCGTTTTTAATGATATTTACATTTTTAGCAAAAAAAAAAGTGTAATAAGACTGAACATGTTAACGAAGAAAAAAAATCCAAAATTAAACCTTTTATTTTATCCTTTTTAATATTAGTTAAAATGAAGGGTGTTTACAATGAAATATATTTTTAGATAAATATCGTAAAATTGATATTATATATGCAACTGTATGTGTAATGTTATTACGGTAGAATTTAGCCTGTAAATGTGTTCATTATATCTATAAAAAATTGAGGTTCTCATTTATCCTAAAATTGAAACATTTTCTATTTACGTAATTTATATTTATATGCTAGTGATTAATTTTTGTAAATATCGATTGCAAATATTAACAATTTCTTCAAAATCTGAAATTCTTTCAGTTCGATTGATTTATGAAAATTTTGGCTAAAAGCAAAAAAAAACATAGAAATATGTCAATATTCCTTTTTCAGAAACCTCTATGTAAGTGAGTTGGATGAAATGTATGTGTTGTGGATAAGACCAACAGTAAGAAGTATTGTATTTTTCTCTTATTGGTTAATAATATAGTTTTCAGTTGGAATTTGAAGACCAAACATATTTCGCACACTGAATAAAACTGGTGAGTATCCAACAATTCATCAAATATACTTAGTCCATATTTTGCAATGAGATAATTAATTGCAATTTTTAATGATACAAAACTGTAACCAGTTAGAATGAGAGGTCATATGGTTTTCAATTTATTTTTTATTTTTACTTTTTTTAGCTACAGAGAAACAGAGTTAGGGAGTAAAATCTGAGAAAAGATAAAATAGTGTAGTGGAGTCGTGGGAATCAAGTTTATAATATAGAGTATATGTCCTCATCCTCAAAAGTCAAGAGTCTAGGATTTGCTTTATGTTCAGATTTTTGAAAAAAAAAATATCCTTCTTTTTTTTTTTTTCTAGTTTGGTGATTTATTTGCAGGGTCATGTGACATTCTTTTCCGTTCTGATCAACAAAGCTGTCGCAAGCTAAAATCCATCCTGCAAAAATATGAAGCAGCATCAAGTCAGAAGATAAACCAACCAAAATCCTCAATCACTTTCTCCGCAAAAACACCACTTTTCATGAAAAATCAAGCTAAACATCTACTGGAAATCCATAAAGAGGGAGGCCAAGGTAAATATCTTGGCCCACCAGAGATTTTTGGTAGAAAGAAAAAGGATATGTTTACCTCTAAAGTTGACCGCATCAAGCAGAAAGCCCTCAGTTGGTCCTCGTGTTTTCTCTCCACGGCTGGGAAGCTCACTATGCTCAAATAGGTCCTGTCAGCAATGCCAACGTACACCACGTCCTGCTTCCATGTACCTGGTTCACTATGTAAATGTATACAATCAGCCCTTACAAGATTTTGGTGGGATACTCAAACCGAAAAGAAAAAGATGTCATGGATCGCCTGGAAGAAGATTACAAAACCAACAAAACTTGGAGGCCTAGGAATCAGAGATATAAAGCATTTTAACAAGGCTTTATTGGCAAAACTAAGCTGGAGACTGTTGACTAAACCTCATTCCCTCCTAGCTAAAGTCCTCCTAGGAAAGTACTGTAAAACATCACCTCTCTTGGAATGTCGGGTCCCATCCTCAGCTTCTCATGGTTGGAGAAGTATCTGTCTAGGAAGAGATCTGCTCTTATCCAATCTTGGCATGCTAGTGGGCTCTGGTGAATCTATCTCAATATGGAGAACCCCATGGTTATCTGTCTCCACACCTCTAGCCCCAATGCCCCCCCCCCCCCCCCCGACTGAAGCTACTCTCGCTGATCTACTCCTACCAAACTCAAAGGAGTGGGATGTGGAGCTTATTTGAAGCATCTTACCAAGCTATGAAACAGAGATTCTGCTTTTAAAACCAAGCATCAGAGGTGCTAAGGATACTTGGGCATGGCTACCTACAACAAATGGCTTTTACTCGGCCAAATCTGGATATTTTGAGTCTACCAAACCTGAGGAAGACTATAATAGTGCTGCCCATGAGTACTCCAACAGTACAGGAACCTTAAAACTTCCCCAAAAACACATTTGGTCCCTTAAAACTTCCCCAAAAACACATTTGGTCCCTTAAAACTTCCCCAAAAACCAAGCTGTTCCTCTGGAAAACTGCTCAAAACGCCCTACCAGTAGGTGCAAACCTCCTACACCGCTCTATCAGTGATTCAGCTAAATGTCCCCACTGTGATGAAGAAGAAACTACCCTTCATCTTCTATTCCAGTGTTCCTTTGCGAAGCGAATCTGGTCCCTGCTCCCAACGAAGCTCTTGCTACAACCGGATTCCATAAACTCAGTTATAGAGGGGATTGTCAAAGCAAACAACCTTATCTGTCTACCCCCAACTGACATTAGATTTGGCCCTATTTTCCCATGGCTCCTATGGTCGATCTGGACTACCCGTAATCAACTAATCTTCAGCAAACATGGGATCTCTGTAGAGGAAACCCTACTTCTCGCTATGGTAAGAGCCAAGGAATGGAAGAATGCTCAATCCTCCCACCCCAGATCTGATAAACCTCCCAAATTGATACCCCAAGCTCCACCACCCCGATCCAATCTCACCTGTTTCACTGACGCCTCTTGGAGTGACGGCGAAGCAGGTTTGGGCTGGGTGATTAAAGACCAGTTTGATCAGATCCGGCTGACAGGATCAACATCGTTGAATCACGTCGGCTCCCCGTTGATGGCCGAAGCGCTGGCAACTCTCACTGTCGTAGGAGTTGCACTCGAATCGAACATCAGGGACATCTCTTTCACTTCCGACTCGCTTATGCTTGTCAAAGCCCTGAATCAGAAGCTCCAACAGAAGGAACTTCATGGGACTCTCCATGATGTCCTTTCTCTATCCTCTAATTTCAATTATTGCTCTTTTACTTTCATCCCTCGTACTCTGAATCGTCAAGCCGATTGTATGGCAAAGGAAGCCCTCCGTTTGTATAACCAGCTTTAATCGTTTTAATTGAAATGTCCTTTAGTTCAAAAAAAAGAAAAAAAAAGGTTAGGCCATCTGCATTGGGTCAACACTCTCTATGTTCTTAACAATTTAAAAATAAGGTTTAATGGAACAGTGGGCTTAGATTAGTGGAGATGGATCTTGTGTAAAATCTGTTTTAGGCCTGATCTTCTGTCTACGTGGCACCACCAAAGTGGGTGAGAATTTTGCAAGAGAAATAAAATAATGTTTGTGGGGTTTTTATTTTGTAGGAATAATGTTTGTGAGTTTTTATTAATAAAGTTTTTAAACTTTGTATTAATTAAATAAAATGTTTGTGTGTTTTTATTAATTAATATGTTTTTTTTGTGTTTTTCATTTATATCTTTCATGTTATTTTCTTTCATAATAATTTGGAATTGTATTTTGTGTTGGTTTTTATTTCCTACTCAATTTTAATATAAATGTTATTTTTTAAAGTTTTTAAAATTGTAATATGTTTTAGATTATTATATTATTAAATCTTATAATCTTAAACATGTTCTCCCAATAACCAACTTCTTAAACAAAAGATATAAACTAATGAACTTACATTATTTTAATAATATTTTTACTCTAAGAACACCCAAAACAGTTCTCCCATTGCAGATGCCCTACGAGCACCTCCACTGGGGAGTACTCACAGAGGTACTCTCAAATTTGGGGCCCAAATTTGATTAAAAACCCATTATTAATCCAAAAATGTTAAGTATCGGTTCTGTAGGAAGTATTTTGAGTAACCCATTAAGAATGATAGGTTCTCAAGTAAATATAAAACTGTTTTGTTTTATTCTTCCTTTTATTTTTTCGTTGATTGTATAGTGAACCCGTTTGATGTTCTTATGAGTAGAGTGTAAGTAGAGTTTGATGTTTTGTATAAATAAGTGTGTGATGTTTATGACTCTTTTGTCATGTTTTGTGGGAGGTAATCATCAACGGGATACATCGGTGGAATGGTGAAGAGTGTTGTGCTGATGCAGTGGACACAACGGTTGCAAGGTATAACTTGAAAAGGTATGGTTTTATGTTTTATGTTTGTATAACTTAGTTATATGTTCTGTATAAACAATTGTGTGAAAAAGTGTCTAGTTTGAGTTTGTGTTTCTGTTTAACTCTAATTTTGTTTGGGTTTGGTTTGAGATTGTGTTTGGTTAAATGTTAAATAAATAAAAAACCTGTTTGTTGTGTGCTTTGATGTGTTGTTGTGTGGTTTTGTGTCATTTTGTTTTTAAGTCTAGTTTGGTATCAGTTTGGTCTGAGTTTGGTTTGAGATATCAGTTTGCTCAAGTGTTTTATGTTTGAGTTTGGTGTGAGTTTGGTTTGTTTTTAAGTCTAGTTTGGTATCAGTTTGCTCAAGTGTTTTATGTTTTCAAAACTCGTTTGTTGTTTGGAAGCGTGTTGAAGAGTGAAGTATGTTGCTGTGAGGTTTAGGGTAAATGATTGTATTAAAATTTTGTATTGACTTTAACCATCAGCTTTTGGAATCAAATAACAGAGAAATTTACTGAAAAGTGATTCTTCTAACCACTCATTACCTTTTTGCTCAATAACCTTTAGTTGTAAAACACACATCAGCCACACTCGATAAATATAAACGATCATTGTTTAACACTAACCTAAACTCTTAACATTATTCTCTCCAAACCTAAACACTCAGCCTATCCTTTTCGGTTTCACTAACCTAAACAATGGATCCTAGCAACCCTTATCGTTTTTGGGATCAAAATTTTGTTGATCTTTTGAATTCTCAAAAAGACTCCAACTGTTCTGTTAATCTTATTCCTCCAAATTCCACCCAATCCTCTCATACTATTCAGTTTAGTAACCCATTCTCTTCTCAGCCTTTAAACATTAGCCCTCCATTCTCTTCACAACCTCTTAACCAGACTCCGACATCTGAATCTGAAGACTGTTTCGAGGTTACGACAGATAAGATTGATGAAGAAGGAGGCAGAGGAATTCAGAAGCGATGGAGTGTAGAAGAGGATGTCCATCTAATAAGTGATTGGTTAAACACAAGCAAAGATCCAGTGGTGAGCAACGAGCAAAGGAAAAATAGTTTCTGGAAGAGGGTTGCAGACTATTACAAAACTCATGTTGGAGGAACCGGTTCAAACGCAAGAGGGACTTCACAATGTAAGGCAAGGTGGAATATGATAAACCACCAAGTCAACAAGTTTGTTGGGTGTTACGCACAAGCGAGTACAAGAAGGAAAAGTGGAGAATCAGAAGATGATGTTTTGAGAATGGCGTATGAGTTTTACAAGAATGACATGGACAAGCCGTTTCTGCTAGGACATTGATGGAGAGAACTGAAGAATGATCAGAAATGGATCACTGAACGCCATGAAGTATGTGGCAATAAGCGGACTAAGCTTGCTTCTGAAGGAGAATTCGCAGCTACTTCGAGCAACGGTGGAGATGAGATGAGGCCTCCGGGGGTTAAAGCTGCCAAGAAAAAAGGAAAGAAACCAGCAGTTAGTAGTGATGTTCCAGATGGTTCTGTCGATAAGTTGGATAAGATAATAGCAATGAAGGATCAAGAACATGCGGCTAAAGAGAGGCATGGCAAAATGAGATTGCTAGACATCCTGCTTAACAAGAGTGAACTAACACCTACTGAAGTACTACTTAGAGACAAACTCCTTGATCAAATGTTGAGAAACATTTAGGTTTAACTCTTGTGTGTTTGCTATGTTCTCAATATTCTATCTTTTGTTTTTTTTGTTTTGTGTTTAACATAAACCTAAAATTTGTCATGTTTTGTGTTTAACTATACTTGTCTTTTTCTGTTGTTTCAGTTTTGAGGGACGACATATGAAGCATATGAAGCAGTCTCGTTGGCATCTGAAGTGAAACATGTTGGTCAACATATGAAGCAAACTCGTTGTCTATATATGTGTGATGTGTTGTGTTTGTAACCCGTGAATGGATGTTGTTTTTAGTGCCATTCACGGGTATCTCAATATTCTGTATCTTGTTTACTAGTGGTCGGCTTTTGCTTGTTTAAGGACTGTCACAACTTCACCAAAACGTGAATGTGTTTTGGGTTTATGTTGTCATGTTTTGTAACCCGTGAATGGGTATAGACTGTTTTTGTAAGGTTATATATTGATCATTTGTCTTCTCTTCTTCATTTGCTAGTTCACCCGCTTCTTAGCATTTCTATAGTTTTTTCCCTTTCCATACAAACCCATTTCTCTCATCATCATTTCTTCTTATTAAGATTTCTCTTATCAATGTTTCTTCTTATAAACCTTTCCATTACCAAATAAACAAGTTTCCATAAACCTTACAACAAAAAAACCATTTCCAATACAAAATAAACCCAACTTCCAATAAGTCTCACAACTAAACCAATTTGACTAATAATGTCTAATTGGAGTTCTGATCATGAAGTTGATCAAATGGTAGAGGAGGAAGTTGATAGTATAGTGGAAGGGATTCAGTACAACTACACTCAAGAGGAAGAACCACCAACTCCAATATTCCGAAGAGTGCAAATAAATAGAGACCGCGAAGAAGACCACACTCGGCTATGGAATGATTATTTTGGTGAGAATCCGACTTACACTCCCGCTATGTTTCGCCGTCGCTTTAGAATGAACACACCATTGTTCGAATGCATAGTCAGTACTATTGAGAATGGAGTCCCGTACTTCAGACAAAGACGAGATGCTACTAGAAGGCTCGGTCTTTCTGCACTTCAAAAATGTTCTGCAGCTATCCGTATGATGGCATACGGATGTTCGGCAGATGCGGTGGATGAATATTTACGACTAGCTGAAACAACCGCACACAAATGCCTTGAAAAATTTGTAGACGGAGTTATCCATCTATTTGGAGACGTTTATCTCAGACGACCTACAGCGGAAGACCTCGAAAGATTACTGAATATTGGAGAACAACGTGGTTTCCCCGGAATGGTGGGGAGCATAGATTGTATGCATTGGGAGTGGAAGAATTGTCCAACTGCATGGAAAGGACAATATTCACGTTGATCTGGAAAACCGACAATCGTACTAGAGGTCGTGGCATCCCAAGATTTATGGATTTGGCACGCATTTTTCGGACCACCAGGTACGTTAAATGATATCAATGTTTTGGACTGCTCACCGGTCTTTGATGATATCCTAGAGGGCCGAGCTCCAAGAGTTACATACATTGTCATTGGATGGCAATACAATATGGCTTACTACCTCACTGACGGTATCTATCCCAACTGGGCGACTTTCATCCAATCAATTACACTTCCACGTGGCTGAAAAGCAAAACTCTTTGCTCAATGTCAAGAAGCATGCCAGAAAGATGTAGAGTGTGCATTTGGGGTCTTGCAAGCTCGATTTGCGATCGTGAAGAATACCGCAGTTTTTTGGGATAAAGGGAAAATAGGGAAAATAATGAGAGCATGTATCATATTGTTTAATATGATAGTGGAAGACGAACAACATACCTACAATTTCTACAAACCATCAGAGTTCTATCACGGAGAAGGAAGCGAAACTTCTCATGTTTATCTATCGTATTTTACAGATAGACAAACAAATATACATAATTTGATGGGCATTCGAAATGACGTTCACGATCCACAAATGCATGATCGTTTGAAAAAAGACTTGATTGAGCATATTTGACAAAAATTTGGTGCAACCCATCAATAAATCTTCTTCCGAATTATGTATAATATGTTTAGTATTTATTTTAAATTTATATTTAATATTCCTAAATTTATAATATTTTATTATTTTATATTTTATGTAAAAAATTATTATTTAAATAATTGAGCAACTTTTTCTAGTGGATTGATTTTGTTTAAGTTTGTAAATGAGTTGTTTTAATTAGTTTAGTATTAATTATATAATTAATTAAGATTTGAGTAACCCATGTGGGTTACTTGGGTAGAGATGGTCTAACGCTTCAATAGTGCATGACTTAATTGCAACGTCACTAAAGTAACAACAAAACGTGGCAAGTAAGTAGTATGAGTTATTGAGTTGAGTTGGGGCGAATCTGAAATCATTTTCTTTTTCCCTTTAAGTATCTCCAAAATTAAGCTTTGTTAAAGTTTTTTTCGAACAAATGAAAAAATAAAAGCACTTTTTGTTATCCGTTCCAGAACGAACTTAGCTTTTGCCAATGTAATTTTTCTCTTATTTAAATGAAATTTAGATTTCAAAAAAAAAACGCAAGTAAAAAAATGTCATGCGTATTGCACTAGAAGGTGTGCAAATGTCACATGACTACGATTTTTTTTCACCACTCACGTGTATTAAGTCATCAATATGTGCATAAAGCTCTTGAATCGATTTACATACTTTTATTTTAAACCATAAAGAGAGATGATAAAAAGTGATGTTCCACGAATTACAAGTTTCAGTACAGTAATATATACTTGTACAAGTCTCTCTTCTCTCGTTTGTTTGTTCAATAATCAAGCACAAGTTCATAAAGACCGGTGATCGATTAAAAATAATCCAAGATTTAATCAATTTCAGAACAGAGATTTTTTTAAGTAGATTTACTTGGGAAGTTCACACGCAACTGAAAAAGAGAAGACAAAAGTCTTTTAGGTTAGAAATTTAGTTGACTCAAAGCTGCTTACTTAGTACCAAGTGAATATATATGATGTTGTCATGTCCCCAAGAAACATGATCCAAAAATTATGCAAAAGTCACCTCTTCAAGAAATATTCACAAACAATGCTGGAAATTTTAATCAATTTATTGTTGATTTTGATAATTAGACAATGGAGATTTTTTTTTTTTTTTTTTTTTTTAAGATCCGATTGTTTACTTAATACTTGCACAAGAAATCTTGATTAAATTGTAAGTTTAATATGTCTTCGATATATCTTTTTGCAATCTTGCTAATGTCCTACCATCGAATTTGTTAATTTGTCAACTCCAACTATAAAAAGAGTTTATTTTCTGGGATAAAGTAATTGTAGGGAAATTTGCAAAAAATGCACAATGGCAAATCGTAAAGAGTAAAAGACTGTGCTTTTACTTTTTACAGTACTGATATTTTGAAGTTCTTTTACAAATTCTTTTA
Source organism: Camelina sativa (assembly GCF_030686135.1). Lineage (NCBI taxonomy): Eukaryota > Viridiplantae > Streptophyta > Magnoliopsida > Brassicales > Brassicaceae > Camelina > Camelina sativa. The sequence goes on from NC_141885.1 coordinate 12,303,531, forward strand.
CAAAATCTTATTATAAGTTCATGTTTTTTGTATTAGTTAAAGCTTTCGAGTAATTCAGTTGAACTAAATGACTTTACATACATCTTAGGTTATGCTAATATTGGATTTAGCATGTAAGTTTTCGTATGATCACGTATCTCTATAAGTCTTTGAACTTTATATCAAAGAAAGAAAAAAGGGAAAACTTGTGTGGACCTAGTAATTATTTAATTAAAACTTAAATATCACAAAACAATATTTTTTTTTTATGAATAATAACATTTCGAAGAATTTAATTAAACTAAACACTAAAAGCACAACAAAAGTAGTCTAGTAGTCTCTCTAAAGAATAATGATGATCCCTTTGCTTAAACGTCAACAGCACATCGCTGGACAAGCTGATACTTTACGCCCGGACCCTCACCGGAAAACTGTCCCGCGACTGTAATGTAAGCCGGACAATTGACGTGGAGGCGGTACCTACCGGAGATCCACGTTCCCACTTTCCATCTAACCCAACCGTCGATCTTGATATTCAAAAGCACCATCCCCGCCGTTAGATCTTGGCTTAACGCTGGCGAAAGGTATGGTGCTACCGGCACGGTTGTTCCGTATAGAAATGGCGACCATACCGTCACATCAAGGTGGCCTTGATAAGTCACCGGTAATAAAGTCGCCAACGTCACCTTATAACAAGAAAAAAAAATTAATTGCTTAAAAAGGAAAGAAAATATCAATTATATTTGTAACAAAATTGGTCTACTAGACTACTACCAAGATTTCGTCGGTCCATTTGTATTTTGTATAACACAAAAACTATATTATTCGTCGGTACATTCTTTATAACACTTTATAGTAAGTGCTGAATCGCGAAACGCTAATTCAAATCGCTAGTAACATCTAGAATACCTGTTGGTTGCGGTAAGAAGCGTAAATGTCAAGGCGGTCATAGAAGATTCCGATCTTGTCATTCGGATTTCTAGAAGAGAGAGTGACCTGAATGTTGGAAGTGAGATAGTTTGGCTGAGAAATGTTGAACGCGTAGATTGTTGCGTCTTGAAGAACAAATCGCGGTCCGTGCGGGTGAAGTATCGCCCACACCAAGAAAACAACAAAAAGAACAGCTGCGAGAAAGCCAAGCACCACCGCTCCTATGCGTCTTCGCATCTTTTCATCTTCGTCATGGTGATGCTCACATTCCTTCTCCGTCATCTTGGCGGTTGCGGTTAGCGTTTAGCAGCGACGAGGGATTAGTGCGTTGCGTTGAGAGGCAGAGAGAGTTACTATGGAGTTCAATGGTGATGAGACATATATAGAGCCTTTATGGGATATGATAAATTATGTATATTAAATCAAGAAATAAAAAAAAAACAATTCTTATTGCAAACAAGAAAGCGTAATAATATATATATATATATATATATATATTTTTGTCAACGATCATATTATTATTTCATGAAAACCAATATTCTTGTACTTTAGTTTGTTGGCTTTTTAGCTTTACCTTTAATGCAAAATTAAGGAACATGTTTTTATTCCTATGAAAATTTTGCAATGTTAAAAAAAACCTTTCTAAGAAGTTTATAACAGATATAATTTGTAGATTAAAAAGCTTCAACCAGAGACAACCACTGTAAAGCACTTTGGAGGTGGGTGCAGAATCTTCTTTCCGCAGCGTCGTTACGACATTGTCACATTTGCATATATAAATGTGTATATATTTTGCTAGTGAATCTAAATACAATTCTTTTTCTTACATAGTAAAATATAAAGTCTCAATAACACCAAAACACATTGAAATGAAAATTCTAATATCGTACAAATTGCGATATGTCCATTTACAAAGCTAAACTACTATCGCTGGAAAAAAACAATGAAAAAAAAAAACTAAACAGAGTCCAGAAATAACCCAATCAGCAACGCATCAACTTTAGTAAGAGATTTTTTTTTAATTTTATTTTAAAGAACTTTAGTAAAGAATTTGCAACGCAACTTTCAAATTTACCAGTCATTAAAACTTTGGTAGTGTCAAATTAAGTGTTAGCTTGACTATAACTTCATTACCTTTATGAGGGATATGAAGAAGACTTCGTAAAGAGATAATGTGGTGGGTGAGACGAGAAGAATAAACTAAATTCATAAACTAAGCTTACTATGAGGTCTGAAATATATTATATACGTGCCATATTTATCGTTTATAAACTACATTTGTATATAGTTTGAAATTATTTTGAAAATATTAGTTTGTAAAATGTATTCAATATATTTGAAAGTACTATATGACAAATCAATCTATATGTAAAACAATTATAAAAATAGTTTCATACTCCATAGTTGAGAGTACTGCTTTTTGATAGGTAACATATAATTAGAGGATATAACATTTACAACTGAAACTAAGATCGGTTCTTTACATTTATTATGTGAATGTTAGGTTGAAATAATAGCGGTTTCACCAAAAAATTTGGATTGATGTGATGGTTGATCTGGATCAAATAAGAACCATATTAATGATTGATTAGATTAATTAGTATTAAATTTGTAAACTATCAAACCGAAAAAACTGCTAAAAGATTAAATTTTTTTGAGCAGATGACCGAAAGTGTCAAGCATGTGAAACCCATCTCGAAAGATTTTTCTGGTAACGAATTTAATATTTGTTGGCCCGTCGAAAACTCACTCCACGAAACCACATGAGTAATGTATGCATTAGTCTTGCTTGAATTTGTAAACCCATGGGTAACATACATTTCAATAAATCATTTTTTTCTAATATGTAGGATATATATTAAGGGAATGGGTAAAATTTTATGACGGAGTACTCGTATTTTCATTTATGATATTCTCAAACTCTATGAAATATTCAAATCTACTCAAAAAATTTCAAAATAATCATCGTAAAGTAGGCACATACCCATTCCGAAGTTGACACTTACTGAAATTAGTGAGATTTTGAGAACTGAATCTAGCTACCAAACAAATTTTATACTTTAACTCGTTACCCATTTTTTTTTACATTATAATGTTTTTTATCTTTTGAATTACACGTTTGTATCTTATACCCGCTATATTAGTCATGATATTTGAAATAGATAATATGGAGATTTTGAATATATTACTCATGTCCCATCTTCTATTTTATCATGAATAGTTTGTCAATATCTTTTTATTTTTATATATTCAAAAATAGAAATGTCTATGGAAATGTTTTTATGATACATAAAATTAAAATTAAAATTATTATTTAATTATCAAATGTGTAAACATTGTTTTGTTTTGTTTGATAGACATAATTTAAATAACACACAAATTAAATGAAAATAAAACCGATAATGTGAATTTACAATTTCTAAGTAGTTTTATAAAATGTATAATTAAACATTTTCATTATGGGACATAAATGTCTACACCTTATGATATACTAGATTTTGACACGCACGTACGCGCGGGGTTGATTTTAAAAACTAAGTCTAAATCGTGCGGAATTGATTTTTCAAAAACTAAGTCTAAACCATGTCTCGATAGCCATCCCCTAACATATATAATATTTTCTTTCCCCGTAAAAAACCGTCCCTCTAAACCCAAATAGTAAATACCTCCAGTTGCTCAATAAATTATTTTATCTCATTTATTAAATATATTTCAAGCTAAAATTAATTAATTCTAATAATAAATATTTTACCATAAATACAATATGGTTTCAAAAAAATTAAATTTTGATAATTATGTCATATCTATTACAAATTACTATAAGATTTTAATACTATATATTAGATAATATATATATATATATATATATATATATATATATCTGGAAAATATATAAGATATATAATTTGATGTTTTGTTTATTTTGAAAAGCTCATAAACAACTTGAAAATCCGCAGGATACACCAAAAAAATACATATATTTAGTTATCCAAATTCGCATCTGGTATTCGTTCAAAAATAGTTTAGAAAATGTATTTTATTTTATGAATTACCGTTCACGTCTCATACCCGTTAGTTGAAATAAATAGCTCTACGGAATTTTTTGAATATATATTACTATCTCGTCCCTCTTTTTTTTCCTAAAAGTTTTGAAGTTATTATAATTCATATGGATCAAATGCATGTAATCTACTATGGCAATGTGTGTTATCAAATGGATTATATAGGTTGGTAATTCTTTGGCTTCACCGATTTCTAAATATTATGACAATTTTTTTAAAAAATTGATAGTTGTTATTTACATTTTTTGGCAATTTTTGGTTTCGTCTTGTTTTTTCCCATCCTATTATGTTTCCGTTGTATTTTTAACTTGTGACATTCATAAAGTAAAAAAAAATTATTTCCAAATTTCTGTCTTGTTCCCATTGTCGATTTTTTTTATCTCTAATTACTGTGTCCCAACCCTCACAAAATATGCTACATTGATTCTATAATATACACTACTTCTCAAAATATGCTACATTGATCATATGTTAACTATCCAAAATTTAGGTGTAAATTAAATATCAAATTGATCACATATTAACCGTATATTTACTTTTAGGAAAGATATTCTAAAACAAGTTTTTCCTAATCTTAACAATATACAGTAATTTGAATTGTGTTATAGTTACATTAAATTCTGACGTGCTAATTATGTGGGTAAGTGCGGGATGTTTTAGAGAATATAACATATTATTAAAGATTTGATTATATTATCTACCAAGATTTGGTAAGTTACTAAAATTTAGTAAACAAAACATTTCGTAATCGTGTATACATAATTCAAAATTTGAGACATACTATGGTATATTTTTAAGTGATTTCGATCAGTTATTATTTATTGGGAATAAACTAAAATAAGTTAACATCCTAAGATTATGTTAACTGTTCGATATTGTGGTGTTAATTTCCGAGATTTTCCCTTACATAATCTAAGCTAATTTTGGGGAGTTGATTTATTGAGATTGATTATCGTTATGGTAGGTATTAATAGCACCCGATTTAGATGTGATATATATATATATATATATATATATATTAGGTATTAACTGCATCCGATTTGGAATGGTTATATCATTTTATTTTGGTTCGGGTAATACCATTAATTTTAATCTGTTTGAGTCCTATCAATATCAATCTGTTTGGCTCCTTATTTATACTTATTCCTATTCAGTTTTCAGTGACATTTCATTGTAATAATATTTTAATCTATGTCTACTTATTAAAAATGTTTCCCTTTTAATAGTATAGATGTTGTGTTGGTGGACACACAAATCTACTATACAGTTACTTACCATTCTCTTCTATATCTTAAGACTAAACACCATAAACAATAAAACAATGACATGAGAGTCAGAGACTTAAGCCCAACCTAAGTGACCTTCTCTTTTCATCATCTTCTCCCCATTAACATTCTCCGATTCATAAACACCATTGATATTTTCCGTGGAAAATTCAAAATTTCAGAACAACATAGCTCCAAATTTAAAAATGAACAAATCTAAAATTAAAAGTGTCTCTTAAGTTCTTCAAAGCCTTGGAATCATATGTTTTTGCTCTATTCTGTAAAGTTGAAATAGAAAAACATCATTCCCCGATTCATATACACCATTAATATTCTATTTTAAACTTACGAATAAAATCACTAAATTCAATTAAAAATACAAACCTGAGGTGCTTTTCAAAAGGTGTGACGTAGTTTACATGTGATGAAAATTTTCTTTTAAAGACAATATTCTCCGTTTTGTTCAAGTGGCTTCAATCCAATATACTGCTTATTCAAGCATAAATATATTAGAAATGATTTCATGTAAATAAGAAAACATAAACATTTGAAACAAACAAAACCATACTATCCAAACAATGATTTGTTTTTAACTAACACAGTTCTTTTTAATTGGGTTGGAGATGTACCTTTTTATTGACAAATAAATAATTCAAGTCTTGCCACGGGATGATTCCTTTAGATAAAGATCTAAAAGAAATCATTATATTAAAGCATATGAGAGGAAACAACATAAGATGTATTTTAATGGAACTATTCTCCTTTACTAACAAAGCTACAAAAGCAATTCACATTTACTCCGAGTTATAAATTATATGAAAAAATTGTTTAAATGTTTATAGAGAATGGTAATGCTTGTAGATATATAGGATATACGATGACTATATTATGTGTGTATAAATGGTCAAATGAACAAATGTACAAAACCTAGATGCATCCTTACACTCTTTAGGTTTAGGTATTATAGCAGAGGTCACTTTTTATGTATATCTTCCACTATCTGCAAACACAAAATTTCTTACTTAATATATACAAAAATAACAAAATTGTGAACCTACAATAAAATAAAAATAAGACTCATATTGGGATAATTACTAATCTATTTAGGATATACTCAGAATCATAGATTATGTTTAAAAGATAAGTTTGATATCTTTGGTTTATAGTTATCTCGTGGTTTGTAGGAGCAATGACTTGTGTATAAATTGATGTAAAGAACGAACAATAACATTCGCGAAATTCAGCTAATCTTGGCATGGTATCAGAGCAAAGATCCAAACAAAGCTAAAAAAAAAAAAAAAAAAAAACTTACCCGATCAATTTTTTTTCAATGGCAACAGAAGCTTCATCTGAATCTTCAATAGCAACGAGTGGAGCAAAGTCTGATGCACTTGTGTCTCCTTATTATCTGCATCGTTCAGATAATACAGGACAAGTGCTAACTCCAATTCTATTAAATGGAGGAAATTACGAACAATGGTCGAAGTTGTTTCTCAATTCACTTCGAACCAAAAGGAAATTGGGATTCGTTGATGGATCTCTCCGACGACCGGTGAATAAACCAACAGAGGAAGAAAAGTGGGATATGGTGAATGCTATGATCATTGGGTGGATCTATAGCAGCGTTGAATCTAAGCTTCGACCCTCCATATCATTAGTAGCCACAACTAAAATCATGTGGGAAAGTCTGCGACGACGATTCTCCGTAAGTGACGATACGAGGGTTCATCAGATTCACGCCGATATTGCAACCTGCAAGCAAGACGGTGAGACAGTTGAGGTTTATTACAGCAAACTGAAAATTTTGTGGGATGATCTTTCTGATTTTCAGAAAGGTTTTAGTTGCTGTTGTGGAAGTGATGATTGTGAAGCTATGCTAAAGTACGAATTGTTGCAAGAAAAAATTCGTGTGCATCAATTTCTGATGGGGTTAGATAATTCCAGATTTGGAACCACGAGATCTAACCTGCTGAGTCGACAGAGCGATTTGAACCTTGAGTCTGTGTATGCCCAGGTTATTCAAGAGGAGCGTCATCTGAGCGCTATGAAAAACGTCGAAGAGAAAGTTGCAGTGGTTGGCTTCTCTGCAACTGGTTCGTCCACTGCTGTTCATTCCGGTGGTCAGGCTGCCGCTACCCGATACGTGAAATTCCTCTTCTGAAAAACTCTCTGGTAAGAACGATAAACTTTTTCTTTTTGGAAAAGATAGACGACATGATATTATATTCGATTCCGGCGCGTCTCACCATATGACGGGAGATGTGAGCCTATTGAGTGATGTTGAGCAGATTTCCCCTTGCCCAATCTCGTTACCCAACGGTCAGATTGCTTGGGCTACAAGTCACGGCAAATTAAATCTTGGGGGACATCTGATTTTGAGTCACGTTTTTTATTCAGCCACTCTATCGATCACGCTTATTTCCGTTGCACAACTTTTACGTGATGTAGCTGGATTTGTTCTCTTTACTAAAAAGTTTTGTGTGATACAGGACCTCGTTTCGAAGACTTTGATTGGTGCGGGTAAGGAGCGTGATGGGGTGTATCATTATGATGGAGCGGTTGCGGTCAAAGCTGGTCACGTTGGAAAAGTGAAGAGTAGAGATTTGTGGCATCATCGAATGGGACACCCCTCGTCTAAAGTGCTTTCTGTTTTAGCTTCTGTTGGTGGTTTTTCTAATTCTTTGGGTGTTTTTGAACGATCTTGTGGTGTTTGTCTACGCGCCAAACAAACTCGAGACACATTTTTAAGTAGTTCTAATAAAGCAGCTGCTCCTTTCTCTCTTATTCATTGTGGTTTATGGGGACCCTATCGGGAACCATCGACATCCGGAGCACGGTATTTTTTAACAATTATTGATGATTTTTCTAGAGCTGTTTGGACAATTCTGCTTCTCGAAAAGAAAGAAACGGCTACAGCGCTGAAAACATTCTGTTCATATGTAGAACGACAGTTTAAAAAGAAAGTACAAATTATACGAAGCGACAATGGTGCTGAGTTTTTGTATCTTCGAAGATATTTTGCTGATTGTGTTATTGAACATCAGACTTCTTGCGTTGAAACACCACAGCAAAATGGGAGAGTGGAAAGAAAGCATATACATATTTTGAATGTCGCCCGAGCTCTTTTGTTTCAAGCGTGTTTGCCAAAGAAATTTTGGGGAGAAAGTATTTTAGCAGCAACCTATTTGATAAATAGGACTCCATCGATGGTTCTGGATCACAAAACGCCATATGAGCTTCTTTTGGGTTCTCCTCCAAAGTACGACAATCTTCGCGTTTTTGGAACTCTGTGTTATGCTCGGAAGATTAATCGCGCGAAGGAAAAGTTTGATGAACGTAGCACGAGGTGTCTTTTTCTGGGTTATCCAATGGAGAAGAAGGGCTGGTTGGTTATGGATTTAAAAACAGAACATATGTTTGTCTCACGAGATGTGGTTTTTCACGAACACTTATTTCCATATCAGATTTCACCGTTACCGACAGCTAGTTCTGATGTTCCTCAGCATTCTCCATCACCAGTGCTATATGACGATGAGTGTGATGAGTTTGACGAAGGAGGAAGCCATGAAACAGGGGGAGGAAGCCATGACACAGGGGGAGAAAGTTTAACACCTGCAACAGCTCACAATTCCGGGTCTGATGAAGCAGCTCGTGATTCCACATCTGCTGGCGTGGTTGCTTCGTCGACTCCAGAACCTGCAGATCCATCGTCGTCTTCCTCTCCCGCTGCAGATTCTTCATCATCTTCATCTGCAGAATCTGCAGAACCGGCAGAACATCAGCAAACAGAGCAATTAGGAAGAGGTTCATCTTTCAAAATAAAATCAGTGTGTTTAGCTCCGTATGTCACAAACGCCGCTCATGCTTATAACGACACCCATCACGCCTCCTCCATCCCATCATCATCGTCTTCAGGTTCGTGTTGGTATCCCTTAACTCGCTATTTTTCATGTCATCGATTATCTCCCTCTATACAGGCGTTTTCCGCAGCTGTTGATGCCACGACAGAACCAAATTCTTACAAAGAAGCTGTCAAACACGATACTTGGAGAGGAGCAATGGGGAAAGAAGTGGATGCTCTTGAATTAAATAACACATGGGATGTTATCGAATTGCCTCCAGGGAAACAGGTGATTGGATGCAAATGGGTCTATAAAATTAAATTCAATTCCGATGGTACGATTGAACGTCACAAAGCTCGACTTGCTGCGCTTGGTAATAGACAAGAAGAAGGTATCGATTACAGGGAAACTTTTGCTCCGGTTGTTAAAATGACGACGGTTCGTATCGTTCTTGAGATTGCATCCGCAAAGAATTGGGAACTGTTCCAAATGGACGTTCACAACGCCTTCTTACACAGTGATTTAGAGGAGGAAGTCTACATGAAATTGCCACCGGGTTTCTCGACTGTTGATGATAAACGTGTTTGTCGCTTAAAGAAATCAATTTACGGTCTTCGTCAAGCACCGCATTGTTGGTTTGCAAAGCTGTCCAAAGCTCTTCTTGAGTTTGGTTTCACACAAAACCATAAAGATTACTCTCTGTTCACTTTAGTTCGTGGAGGTAAAACGCTCTTTGTCTTGGTCTATGTTGATGATTTGATAGTTGGTGGTGATAATTCTGTTTTGATTTCAAGCTTCAAAGCTTATTTGAATCGATGCTTTCATATGAAAGACTTGGGCGTGTTGAGATATTTTTTGGGTATTGAAGTTACTCGAGGAAAAGACGGTATTTATTTGTCTCAAAAGAAGTATGCATTGGACATTGTGACGGAGTGTGGTCTTCTCGGATCAAAGCCAGCTGGTACACCAATGGAGCAAAACCACACATTGGCTCATGGAGATGGTCCGTTTTTTACTGAACCGACACGTTACCGCTGGCTGGTAGGCCGACTTGTGTATTTGGCTGTTACAAAACCAGAGATCAGCTACGCTGTTCATATTTTGGCGCAGTTTTTGCAGCAGCCTCGTCAAAAGCATTGGGATGCGGCTCTCCGTTTAGTCAGATATTTAAAGGGTTCTCCTGGTCGAGGAATTCTTCTGAGTGCTGCTAGTGATCTACAGATTACTGCTTACTGTGATTCTGATTATAATGCTTGTCCTATTACTCGTAGATCAATAACTGGTTATCTTGTTATGTTGGGCGATTCAATTGTTGCTTGGAAGACGAAGAAACAGAAAACGGTTTCTCGATCGTCCGCGGAAGCTGAATATCGCTCAATGGCGATGACTTTGAGTGAGCTAAAATGGACAAAGGAGCTCTTGGCAGCTTTTCATATTCGACAAAAGGAATCGATGTATCTCTTTTGCGATAGTAAGGCAACAATTCATATCGCCGCAAATCCAGTGTTTCACGAGCGAACTTAACATATCGAATCCGATTGTCATTTTGTTCGAGATGCGGTTCAAGATGGCTCTCTTATTACGCCTCATGTTCGTACAACAGATCAGATTGCTGACATCCTCACTAAGCCTCTCGCAGTCCAACAATTGCAACGTCTACTTGGCAAGATGGGCGTTCGCGATCTTCACGCTCCACCTTGAGGGGGAGTATTGGGATAATTACTAATCTATTTAGGATATACTCAGAATCATAGATTAAATTTAAGAGATAAGTTTGATATTTTGATTTATAGTTATCTCCTGGTTTGTAGGAGCAATGACTTGTGTATAAATTGATGTAAAGAACGAACAATAACATTCGCGAAATTCAGCTAATCTTGGCAACTCACCCCATATAAAATATAGGAGATTAATGATGGAGCTTAGTTACATATTCAACATCATCTGCCGTTTTCTTTTCTAAAACCATTGCACACTCGTATTCCAAGCTATGGAGGGTTAGTTTTTTTAGAGGCCGATAAAAATATTTTTTTTATGAAACGATTTATGTAATGTGTTTAACTTTAAGAAGATATATATAGCTCTAAGATAATTAGGGTTAGTAGGATCAAAATCTCAACAAATAAATACTTAATTGCATATTAAGTTGATTTCTCACGCAAAATAAAAGCTGAATTAACAGCATATATTGATTAAATATCTTTTAATCAGTATTTTTAGTGAATCAGTAATTCAAATTTTCCTAAAATTTTGGGAGTATTTGAAACTATCCAATCAAATATTTGATCATGTATGCTGTTAATTTCGGGAGTAGTAAATTATTTAATTATTTCTTGCAAATATTTTTTTCTTTCGCTATCATTTATAGTATTTTGAAATGAGACTACAAGATTATGCAAGTAATTAAACTAAGATCACATTCCAAGATTATGTTAACTTTCAGAGATTTTGGTTTTCATTTGCGAGATTTCCTACATTAAGTTGCTAAGATTATGTTAACTTCCCTTATAAATTAAACGCATCTTTATTATTTTAGAAGATAATGTAAGATTGAATTTTACTAATCGATGGACTTAAAGATTGAATGTTTGACGTGCTAATTATGTGGGTAGGTTTTAATTGGTTGTTTTAATTCTACTCTAATTATGAGGGTTGATTTATTTAGATTTTATGGTAGGTTTTAATTGCTTCCAATTTTTATGTGGCTAGTACAATTAATATCAAACTGTTTGACTTGAAGAATATACATATTCTTATTCCTATTTGAGTGACATTTCATTGTAATAATCTCGTACTTTATGTCTATTTATTAAAAATGCTTCCCTTTTAATAGTATAGACTAGGTATTAACCCACGAAAAACCGCGGGCTGAACTTTTTTTTTTATGAAAATTTTTAATAATTTATTTTGTTATAAATGTTTGTGATTAAAAATTTGGTTTGCTTATATTAAAATTTTTTTATTTTAAAAATGTTTATTGAAAACCTGTTAATAAAACATTTGCATGTAATGAATAAAATTGTTTAAACCTTTTTCAATTAAACGCAATTTTTGCTACAGTTGTGAAGTAAGTAAAGAGATATAACTAAGATGTAAAAATAACAACTAAATATAGCTAGTGAAAGTTCTGAAAAACCTCTTTGAAAACAGTTTTTTTATGTGGCTTATATTTTTTGTCTGTAATAAGCACCTTTCAAGCATTAAATATATTCAAATCTCAACTTTGTTTTATTTTCCTAAAGAACGGTGGCTAAAAGAAAAATATCACCTTTTTTTTTTTTGACAACAACAAAAAAAATTGGCTCAAACAAGCCAAAACGACGGAATATTGTTTACATAGGTAACTAAGTGCGGAACTGTGCGAACTTGGCACGCAAGATTATCCGCTTTACAATTCTGAGATCGAGGGACGTAGACCAATGAAAAAGAAGCAAACTCCTCTTTATTCGTCTGTATGTCCTCCAAATAAGGCGTAAAAGCTGGCCACTCTGAAGGCGAAGACACCATCTTCACTAAGTCGGAGCAGTCGGTGACAAAGACGACAAATTGATTATTTGCCCCAATCATGCAGCGCATAGCCCATATAAGGGCTTCAACCTCGGCATGGAGAGGGGATAGACTGCGGCGAAGGTTGGCAGCTCCCATAGTAGGGACATCACTCTTGGGCGATGTGCAGAACCATCCTCTACCCGCATAACGATTTGTAGCTTTCCAAGAACCATCTACAAAACAAGTATAACTCGAGAGAGACCTAGGAACCCTTAATCCCCCCTTCCACCGGATCAGCCGCAGAAGGAATATCCGATGCTAATACCATATCCTCTGTCTGAGCCAGAGCCCATGCCTTGGCCTCATCCTCCGCTAACAGCAAAATCGCAAGGGGGTTTGAATCCAGATTACTGAAGAGCTTATCCTTGCGCGCTTTCCAGATATACCATAGAATCCAGAGAAATTGGCATTATGCGTATATGTAAATTATCAGGAAAAAAACATCAAACGGTCATATAAAGGGGAATAATAAAATCAACAACATTGGAAAAAGGAAATTTTCCTTTTTGCCAAAAATACTACAAATTTATTTATATATTGTTTTTCTCTCAGATAATAATATTATTCTTTTTGCTCGTAAAAATAAAAATAAAAACACAAAAGATGAGTTGGATGAAACATTGCCGTGAGATTTGGAGGTGGAACCATATAGAATTGTTTAGCTTCGCATCTTGGTATCTTTCGGTGGCAAATATACATGGGGGAAGACGGATATCCCATTCCGAGTTAATCTTCTCCACCATTTTTACAACTAAAATACAAAAACGATGTCGCTTCATAATTATAACTTGATTGAGAATATGTAGTAAGGGATATGTGTGTTTTCTCACATAACTAAAGTGCCCTATAGACCAAAAGTGTGTCAATTGCTTAGTTTTTTTTCAATCTCCCTTGTTTTTATTATGTTGAGTTTTATGTCTTGTGACACTCAAAGTGATGACATATATTGAAAAAATGGTTTAATTGACTTTATATCTTTTAATAACCAAAGCAAAAATAAATAAAGATGTCCAAAATTCTAGAATGCAAAAGAAATTCTCTAATTGTAACTAATCCAAAAAAAAAAAACTGTTTCGAACCTCCTTTTTTTCTCGTCCATATCTGTGTTTGTAAAAGAGAAATTGGTATTCATGTAAATGATTAAAAAAAAAAATCAAAGTCATAGGGGAATAATAAAATCAACAATATTGGAAAAAGGAAATTTTCCTTTTTTCCAAAAATACTACAAACTATATATATATTGTTTTTCTCTCAGATAATAAATAGTATTTTTCTCTTTGCTCGTAAACAAAAAAAAAAACAAAAGATGAGTTCGATTTGGAGGTGGAATTGTAAGGAAGAGATGAGTTCGATCAAAGATTGTTTAAGAAACTACCGTTTTATAGCGTTTGATACAGAGTTTCCAGGTAGTTTAAGGGATACACCACAACACGCTTCGGATGATCAACGTTACACCGACATGAGTTACAGCGTAGACAGGACGAAACTGATCCAGTTAGGTCTAACTCTGTTCGACAGCAACGGAAGAGTCGGTGGAACTTGGGAGATCAACTTCTCTGATTTCGGAGATGCTGAAGACGCGAGAAACGAGAAATCCATCGAGTTCCTAAAACGCAACGGTCTAGATCTGAAGAAGATTAGGGCCCAAGGAATTGAAATCGACGGTTTTTTCAATGATCTCTCTTGGATTCTGAAGAGGACGGGGAACATCACTTGGGTGACGTTTCACGGGTCGTATGATATCGCGTATATGTTGAAGTGTTTCACCGGAGGAGAGTCTTTACCCGTGACTGCTGCCATGTTTGCGAAAGCCGTAGCTAGAACCCTCGGCTCTGTTTTTGATCTGAAAGCTATAGCGGGTAGATACGAAGGACTTGGTTGCCGTTTAGGTTTAGAGCATCTAGCAGATGCGTTGGGACTTGACCGTGTTGGTACCGCTCACCACGCCGGTTCAGATAGCGAATTAACCGCTAGGGTTTTCGTTAAGATGACTAAGATCTTCCACGATGTGCAAGAGGCTGAAGGCTTTGTTTATGGACTCGGCTATAGAATCATCTCTGATCGTCTAAAGCGCAGACAACAAAAACAGATCCACCTTGCGATGATGACCAGATGCTACGGTCCACCCCCACCACCACCGCCTCCTCCACCGCCGTTTCCGCTACTCAATCCGATCTTTGTTCCTGGGTTTCCTCCTTTTGGTGATTTTGGCTATGGGCCTAGCTTATGTATGTATTAAAATCTCAAGGAAAACACTTCTTAAACGTTTAACTTTGATGTGTTTAGTGTTAGTCCACAACACATCTCTTCCTGTTAGTATTGTCTCAATGTATCTGTTTGTATCCAATTTGATTTTGATGAAAAGATGAGTTTTTCTTTATTGTTTAGTTCCACACTTTTGTCTTTCTTTCTTGACAAGTTTCTCACAACCAGTGTCTGGTTTCCCTAGTAATGAAGTCTCTTTGAGAGCTAAAATTTTTATAATTATCTCAAGACATGTTTTGTGTAAGATGGTAGTGAAGCATAAAACAACACAAAGAATTTTCTCTGCAACCGGATCACTCACTCAGGGTATATATGGTTTCTTCCAATAATCAAGAATACAAATGTGATATTTAGATTATGTGCTTACTCCACCACTTAAATTGAGTATTAGCTGCCCTACTTAGATCAAGATCACCATCCACGTCATTGCATCAATTACTTTGTCTTCTCACCTGAAACCGGATTTGATCATTGTAAAGGCAAAAATACGTAGTTAGTGAAGTGTCATGTGGGCAAGCACTCATAGCCAACACAAACAGTCCTTCTAACATCAGTTGATATATTTTATGTTCTTTTAAAGTTGATTAGTAGTAAGGATTAAAAAATAAAATATGTTTGCCTAAAACCATTGCCTCTGTAACTCTGTTCAGACCATAAGCATGTTACAATGATTGATGTACCAATTGTTTCTCTGCAAAACATGATTCCCTAGCTAGCTTCTAGGATTTACTCATGTGCACCACCGAGATCAAAATCCTCTGAATCACTTGAATCAAATATTGCAGAAACTGAATCTTCTTTGCTTCATAACCTGAAACCCTTTTGATTAAAACTTGCAGTCAATCTCATCAGCTCGTTAACAACCACTTAAACCTGAGATTACCTTTACAACAACTATATCAATAAACCAGAGCCTGAACATAACCTTGTTTTCCTATCGTGTCTCATATCAGCAAAACTTTGTGATAACCATGAAAAAAACGTGCACAGCTACTTGATGCACTTTTTAGCTGTAACCTCAACCTGCATTGCTTCTCAATCATGCGAAACTCCACCATAACTTAGTACCATCGCCATTAGACTATCGAGACACTTATGTGATCTTCACTTGATGCTGACAGCTGATTTCAAGGCCTTAATCATTGTCCCTCAAAATGCACTTCGAACTTCCTGCATTTATCTCTCCTTACTAGGTTATTATTTTTCAGCTTCTGCTTCTAACACCAACTTTGAGATGTTGTGTATCAAGCTAGATACACACAAAAGAAAATTTCTTTCCTTTTTTGAATAGACTTGTCTTGAGACAGTCCCAGCATCAATTTGCCTTTGTCTCCTCCAGTTTATTCCTTACAGATACTCACTGAAACACTTCAATAACCTCATCTCAACCCCTTGCTGTCTTCTCTGAATGTCCTCACCAATCAACTAGTTTCAATATCTTAAGTTAACTTCCTTCCCAAGGTATAATAATCTTGTTATACAAGTTAGAAACGAATAATTATTTGTACTCACAGACATGGTCATAAGTGACTTTAAAAGAATCGGCTTTTTTGTGTTTATTGATCATATCCAACATGATACTGATGATATCCGAGTGATCTTGAGCTTCTCCAGACTTCAAATGATCATCGATCGCATGTTAAAAGAACTTGGCGAGTTTGAAAACGGCTTTGGTACCCTCGAATGATGACCAGAGATCCGGTCTACGAGCCAACCTCCAGGGAAGAAGTCGGTTAACGCCAAGGTGCCAAGGTTGGTCTCTGACTCAAACACCAATTCTTCCACTCTCTCCATATCCACAAAATCGCACTGGTGGAAGTTCTTTCGAGGAGACAAGGATCACAGGAACTACCCCTAAATGGAGAAGCCACCAACGGTCCATATTCTTGAGAGATTTTGTGAAAATATTTATGAAGAACCTTTCCAAGTTGGTGTAAGTTTCCGATGAGGCAGCTTCCCTTTCGACGGTAAAAACTTCCTAAAGAAGAGTACAACGAAAGGAAAGGAAACAAAGAGAGATAGACATTTTCATGTTCTTCTTTTTGGCTAACTTTCTTCTGCCTTTTATTGAAGTGAAAAGGAACGCTCTTTTTATGTCATTGAGACGGTGCGTTTTGCTGAGTAGGGCGATTATTGAGCGATTAGGGTTTTAGGGTTTCTTGCTCGCAAAGTCTGCTTGCCGGCATTGCTAGGCGGCAGGAGGAGGGATGTCGGAGAAGTCTGAGGGTTCGTCGAAGGCTATTAGCCCTAGGATGAAGGCCCGTGGGTTTCCATGGTGCAAAATAAGCAGGTGCTCAAAAATTTGATATTAGTCTCACGACCTCAAAAGGGAAAATTACAGTTGAGATCCCTGATGAAGTTATCGACAATGTTACACCCCTCTGGGAAGATTTCCTGATCGGAAAATTCTTGGAAACAGCTCCTCATGTCGGAAAGGTCCACGTTATCTTAAACAAAATCTGGAAGCAGAGTGCAGACTATCCATCGATTGATGTTTATGAGGTTAATTCTACAACCTTGAGATTTCGGGTGCGTGACCCTATGGTTAAAGCCAGAATTCTCAAACGAGGTATGTGGATTATTACTGAGGTACCGATGGTGGTGTCTAAGTGGTCCCCGATCACTGAGAAGGACAAGCCGGAGGAAACATCCATTCCCCTTTGGGTTCATTTGAGGAAGGTTCTGATGCATCTATATTCATGGGAAGGGTTAAGTTTCTTAACCAGTGCTGTGGGTGCACCTGTGCGGCTGCATCCTGAAACAGAGGCATGTTCCAATTTTGATGTTGCAAAGATTTTTGTTAATGTGGATCTTACAAAGGAGTTGCCCAAACGGATCTGTTTCTCTAAGAATGGTTCAGACTTTTGGGTGGAGTTCCAGTACCCTTGGTTGCCTCCCCGCTGCTCTGCTTGTGAGAAATGGGGCCATTTGGTAGCTAGATGTGTGCATAATAAAGCGAGTGAAGTGTCTGACTCTCCGGAAGAATCTGCTGGGGGTTTCACCAAGAGTGTCGAGCAAGTTACGAAACCGGAGGATGATGTCGATGCTTCGGTTTCAGATTCAGGTTTGCAAGGAACTGAACAAGCCAACACTGAATCAGTAGCCATAAATGAACTGGTTATTGCAACAGCAACTACGATAGCAGACTCCCCGGATGAGTGGTCTACTGTTTCTCCTTCAAGGCGAAGCCCTCTTAAGGGCCCTGTAGTGAAGGATGCCCCACTTTCAATAGTGTCTGCTTCAAAGTTTGCAGTTCTTAGTCTCCCTGAGGAAGGTGACATTAGTGAAGCCGATCACTCTGCACATCAAGAGCATCAAACACATCAAACACAAGCGCCCCAAGAACAATCTACAGACGGGGGAGTGGCCTTGCAGGCTAAGGAAACGACTCATGGTCAAGATGCTCGAGATATCACGTCCAGGAGGGGGGGAGGACGACCTCCCTCTGCACGTATTTCACAGAAAAACCAAAACAAAACATCGGAAACTTCAACTCAAGTAACTAAGGATACCCTCCCAGTTACTTTGACGAAGAAGTTTTCCAAACCAACTCAATAAATGATGAGTTTCTCATGGAATGTGCGTGGTTTCAACAAATCTATCAAGCATTCCGTTGTTCGTGCTTGGACTAGTAATAAAGAAATGCAATTTGGTTGTTTATTGGAGACTCGGGTCAAGGAGAAGCAAGCAGATCTTATTGCACATTTGGTCTTTACGGATTGGTCTTTCATGTCAAACTATGAGTCTCACCGTTTGGGTCGTATTTGGGTAGTGTGGCGACCTACGGTACATATGACTCCTGTTTTTAAGAGCGATCAAATCATAAACTGCTCTGTCTTGTTGGAAGGAGAACAGGATGATTTTTTTTGTTCTTTCATATATGCAAAAAATACAGTAGAAGAAAGAAGGACTCTATGGACAGACTTGCGGAATCATCATGATTCTAGAATGTTTCAGAACAAGCCATGGTTGCTTATGGGAGATTTCAACGAGATCTTGGATTCAGAGGAGCACTCTCTCTTTACTCATTCACCTACCTTGCCGCCAGGTATGAGAGATTTCAGGCTGTTGTGAGATATTGTGCGCTATCGGATATGGGATACCATGGCCCTCTCTTTACTTGGTGTATTAAGAGGGACGAGGGGTTGATTTGTAAGAAGCTGGATCGTGTTCTCATTAATGCCATCTGGCTTCGTCATTTCCCACGTGCTTACTGTGTTTATGAGGCCGGGGGATGCTCCGACCATCTACGAAGTCGTATTCAGTTAGATTTGGGGTCCCCTGCTGTAAAGAAGCCTTTCAAGTTTGTCAACTCAGTTGCTTCCATGCCAGAGTTCTTGCCTCTCGTTCAGTCATACTGGGATGAAACAGAGGTTCTGTTCCACTCTACCTCGGCGATGTTTAGGTTCTCAAAAAAGCTTAAGGCTTTAAAATAGATCATCAGGGAACTCAGTCGTGCACCGCTAGGAGATTTAGTGAAGAGAACGCAGGTTGCTCATGCAAAGTTATGTGTTCAGCAGGAAGCGACTCTCGCTAATCCAACAATGGATGCAGTTGCGGAGGAAGCAACAGCGTATGAGAAATGGCATCACCTATCCGAGCTTGAGGAGAGTTTCTTAAAGCAGAGGTCGAAGTTACACTAGTTACAAGTTGGTGATCAAAATAATTCCGTGTTTCATAATGCTGTAAAGGCTCGCGAAGCTCACAATGCCATTCGAGAAATCGGTTGTGCGGATGGCTCGATGGCTACCACTCAAGATGAAATCAAGAAAGAAGCAGCTCGTTTTTTCTCGGATTTCCTTGGTCAGGTTCCAACAGATTATGAGGGCATCTCAGTTGACACACTTCAATCTTTG
Source organism: Camelina sativa (assembly GCF_030686135.1). Lineage (NCBI taxonomy): Eukaryota > Viridiplantae > Streptophyta > Magnoliopsida > Brassicales > Brassicaceae > Camelina > Camelina sativa. The sequence continues at coordinate 12,323,279 of NC_141885.1, forward strand.
TTACATTTCCGCTGTAGTGGGGCGAATAGGGAAATGATGACAAAGGAGGTTTCAGCTGAGGAGGTTAAGCAAGTTCTGTTTTCGATGCCAGCGAACAAGAGTCCTGGACCTGATGGGTATACAAGTGAGTTCTTTAAAAGTTCTTGGTCAGTCAACGGCAAATACTTCACGGTGGCGATTCAATCTTTCTTTCAGAAAGGTTTTCTGCCCAAAGGTGTTAATACCACCATACTTGCTTTGATACCTAAGAAAGAGGATGCTAGAGTTATGAAAGATTATCGACCTATATCGTGCTGTAATGTCCTCTACAAAGTAATCTCGAAGATCCTAGCAAACCGGTTAAAAGACCTTCTCCCTGAGATTATTGTTTCAAATCAGACTGCTTTCGTCAAGGACCGCTTACTAATGGAGAACGTTTTACTTGCGTCTGAACTGATTAAGAATTATCACCAAGATGACATATCTCCTCGATGTGCAATGAAGATTGACATCTCTAAAGCCTTTGACTCGGTGCAATGGCCTTTCTTGCTCAACACATTACAGGCTCTAAATTTCCCAGATAAATTCATACACTGGATTCGGTTATGCATATCAACAGCAACTTTTTCCGTCCAAGTGAATGGTGAGCTCGCAGGGTTTTTTGGTAGCTCACGGGGCTTAAGACAAGGATGTGCCCTTTCGCCGTATTTGTTTGTAATTTGCATGAAAGTTCTCTCCCATTTGATCAACAAAGCAGCGGAAGAGAATAAGTTTGGCTATCATCCCCGATGCCACAACCTCCTCTTAACACATTTGTGTTTTGCAGACGACCTCATGGTCTTTGCAGAAGGCACCAAACGATCAGTCGAAGGAGTCATATCTATCTTCGATGAGTTTGCCAAGATTTCAGGTCTGAAAATTAGTCTCGAGAAATCTACTTTATATATGGCTGGAATATCAGAGCAAGTGCAGGAAGAGATCAGAGGAAATTTCCCATTTGCAGAGGGAATGCTACCGGTACGTTATCTTGGACTGCCTCTTATGACCAAAGCAATGACAAGCACTGATTACTTGCCTCTAATTGAAAAAGTTTGCAAACGGATCAATACTTGGACGAGCCGTGCACTATCATATGGAGGGCGTTTGCAACTCATACAATCGGTCCTTATGAGCATTGTGAACTTCTGGTCCTCTGCTTTTCGTTTACCGGGCAAGTGTGTAAAGGAAATTGAAGGACTCTGCTCTGATTTTCTCTGGAGTGGACCAATCCTAAATCCACATAAGGTAAAGGTATCTTGGCACGTTGTTTGTCTTCCCAAAAGTGAGGGTGGTCTGGGTCTCAGGCCACTCAAGGAAACCAACATAGTCTATGGACTTAAGCTCATTTGGCGTCTGCTTGCTAAGACGTCGCTGTGGGGACAGTGGGTTCATACAAATCTTATCCGTCAAGAATCCTTTTGGGACTTAAAAGCAACATCTTATAATGGTTCTTGGATGTGGAGGAAGCTACTCAAGCTACGAGGCCTTGCAAAAACTTTTCATCGAATGGAAATAAAAAACGGCCGGAACACATCGTTCTGGTATGATAGATGGTCTCCCATGGGAACTCTAGCTGATGTTATCGGTCCTAGGGGGTGTATTGATCTAGGGATTCCGAAAACAGCAACAGTGGAATTAGTGGTTAACACACATCGATGCAGAAGACATAGACTTCAGATTCTGAACAATGTTGAAACAGAGATTGCAGTAGCAAGATCCAAACGCCGGCCTGATTTGGAGGATGTGAACCTATGGAATTCTAGCACTGGGTTCAAAACGAAATTTTTGACGGGGGACACTTGGAAGCTAATTCGCGTCGACCAACCAGTTTGTGAGTGGGCAAAAGGAGTGTGGTTCTCACAAGCCACACCAAAGTTTGCATTCATAACATGGCTTGGACTGCACAACAAACTCTCTACAGGTGATAGAATGTTGAAATGGAACATCCATGTGAATTCAGCTTGTGTCTTCTGTCATGATTCGCTGGAAACAAGAAATCACTTATTTTTTTAGTGCCCCTATTCCCATCAAATCTGGACACAGATCACCTCCGGATTCCTTGGGAGACAGTCAGCTTCTGTTTGGGATCAACTTCAACTACTCATCTCAGGATCCTCCCTTGCCAGCCACTCTCTGCTTTTTCTGAGATACTCTTTTCAGACAACCATTCACTCAATATGGAGAGAGCGTAATAACCGTAGACACGGTGAAGACCCAATCTCTGCCCTTCGCCTACACCGGTTAATCGACAAAACCATTAGAAACAGACTTCTGCTACTCCTCCGCTCCGGAAACAGGAAATATGTCGACATCCTTGTGCTGTGGTTCTCCGGTAGAACTTAGAACTGGTTGTTCGAAACTCAAAAACTTCTTTGTTCATTAAACTTATAACAATGTTGTAAGAAATAGTTTCTTTGGTGAATAAAATTTCACATTCATTCATTCAGAAAAAAAAAAAAAAAAAAAAAAAAAAAAAAGAAAAGAAGTGAAAAGGAATTAATGTGCTCACATAGACGCAATGTACAAATCAGTATAGACAAATGCATGTAATTAATCTTTTGACAAAATAAAAAGTTTCTACTTTGTATTTTACTATTCATTTTTTTGTCACCAACAAAGTTTCACTCTGTAATGTTGCTAGATCTCTTTCAAAGTAACTTATTATCCACATGAATTTATATAATTTAAAAATATATTTTCAAATCCACATGGATTTATTTATATGAGGAGTTTTTGATTTTTAAAAATGTATTTAAAAATGTATCATTATTTTTTTTTTAATATATATTTCCTCTTACCAAAAGAACATTAGCTACAAGGATTAATTGAGTTAATCAATTGAATTTTTTTTTTTAAATCAGTACACCCCTTAAAAGACCTCAAGCCCATACAAAATCCCAGCATGCTTCTCCGGCCCATCTTGAGAAAAATACAAATCTCTCATCCTCTGAAACGCGTGCCACGTAAGCAAACTATCCGAACCGGCTTGATGACATTTCCCAACCTCCCGGTTAACATCAAGCGTCCTCGCAACCCGGTCTAAACCGCCATACAATCTCCTCTCACAAAACTTCATCATATGTTTCACATCATACACGCGCTCACCGAACAAAACTCTCATCACGCGCTTAAACTCCCCCAACGCGCCGGGCAGATCACGGCGCGTGAGAATCTTCATAAGGTAACCGTAATCGTACGCGCTATGAAACGTCACCCAGCTCACGTCCTCGTTACAAACAAGCCCCGACGACATCATCAGCTCCGCGAACCTCTCCGAACAAACCCCGTCGCGGCGGTTCCGCTCGAAATCGATACCTTGCCGACGGAGCAACTCGACGGAATCCGGAGCGTGTGCGTCACGCGCCACGTCGAAGTCTCGGAAATTAAACTCCCAAATGAACCGCCGTCCGTCACCGAATAGATCCGGGAGGTTACCGTCGGCGTCGGAGAGAGTGAGACCGACTTGGATTAAGCTGAGCGCGTCGACGTTAGCTTTAAGTAGACTGTAGAGATCGCCGGGGTTTGTAAATCGGAGATCAGATTTGAAAATCACGCCGGGGAACTCAGTGTCCATGGAGATGAATGGATAATCGTCGATAGTTTCGCTGATTAGTTTAAATTCAGATTCGAGATTCTCCGCCCAGACTTCGCGAGTCACGACGGTGGTAAAAACGCCGCCGCCACCACCGCATGGTTTGTGATCTTTGTTCGATTTGATGATAGCCATTGAAGAATTGGATTTACAAAAGGTTTGAGTTGATGATTTGGGGATAAGAGTCAGTGTGTGTTGTGAATATATATATGGCAAATGAGAAACAGAGACTACAGAGTGAGGAGTTGCGAGGAAGAAGAAGACGTGGGACGAGAGAAACGCGTCAAGTTGTGTTGTGCGGTTTGACTCTGTAACGTAACTTGACTCCTCCTCGGTCCAACTTGGCCACTCTCTCTGTATTGGGTTTAATAACTATTTATTTATTTATTTATTAGTATACATTTTTCTAATGATGCTATACAGTGAATATTATACTAAAACCTCTATAAATTAATACTCTATAAATTAATAAACACTATAAATTAATAAATTTTGTTGGTCCCAAGTCAGACTAATGTAAAAATTAACAATATTCGATAAGATAATAAGATAATATTTTTTTCGAAATCTCCTTATAAAATATGGTCCCAATAATATCATAAATTAATAATCATAAATCATAGGCATAAATACTAAGACAATTTTGTAAAATATGAATCTAGTGTTGTTTGTCTTTTCTTAAAGTTGGAATCTCATTGGAGTTCATCTCTGATTTTCCTTATTGCATCAAAATCTCCTGGTGTTGTCTTCTCGATTTGCATCCAAAAGTTGTGAAGAGTTCTAGACGCAATAATTGCTTCCTTATGTGTAACTGGTTCCAAAGGTTCCACATTATCGTCTTCAGCTTCTTCATCAACATTAATGACAGAAGCCACAATCTCTTCTAAACTCTGAACTTCTGAGCATGCATCATTTTCACCTGGATAGTCGAGTAGACTATTGACATCCATTTTATTTCGATAACCAAGATTATTAATCACCACTTCAAGTTCCTGCATACCATCTTCACAAACTGATTCCTCTTCTAAATTCCTTGATACGGCATCCCTTGAACGAATTTTACAATGTCGAAAACAATTTGCTATTGTCCCTCCATGAACATTAGTTGTCCAAGCAGAGACCGCAAAATTGATAGCATGCAAAACATTGATGTTAACATAATTGAATATGTTATATCAAAGCATAAGAAATTTTATATAAAGAAAAATTCTAAAAAAGTATATGATTTTAAGGAAAAAATTCCAAATTTACATCTAGAAATATTTTAAAAGTTAATGTAGTGAATAATATTGTATTTTGCAAAAATATTTCTATAAATTAATAATTATTAATTTATACGATAAATTAATAATTATTAATTTATGGATAAATTAATATCACTATAAATTAATAAAATCTCAAAGTCCCCACATTATTAATTTATAGAGGTTTTACTGTATGTTTATTAGGAAGTTTTTATTTAGAAAATTAATTGTATTTAATATTTTATTATTACTATTTTGTATGATTGGTTCAAATGTTATAAAATAAAAAAATTAAATGATATTTCTGAAAAGAAAATTATTCTATTTAATATGTATGCTTGCTTTTTACACAAAGGGAAAATATATCTTGGATTTAGTGAATTTCCATTTTTTTTTGGGGGGGGGGGGGAAGATTATAATTCATATCCAAAAGACCAAAACCAATGTATTTTTCTTTATAGAGATGTATATGTAACTGAATAACTAAATATATTGTAAACCACTAGGTTTTAACCCGCGGTACACCGCGGGACTATATTTTTAAAAGTAAAATAAAAATGTAATTTTTTTTGATAGATTAACTATATATATGACTAATGTTTTGTAAATTTTAAATAGAAATCCCCTTTATATTTATATATTATATAGGTTTATCCGTTTAAAAATTTAGGTTTACCGGTTTAAATTGTTAAATTCAGAATATAACATGTGGTATACCGTAGTACTGTTTGTTTATTTTACATAATCGTAATTTAATAAACTTAATTAGATATACCTAATATTCAAACGTCGATGTGTTAACAAAACAATGAACTGATGATTTACTAACAGTTAATAAATTATTTTTTAATTTATATTAATATCTAAATCCATCCCGCTAGATATCCAAACACCATTTTTCTTCTAGCTTAAGAACAACAGCACGTTTTTCAAAATAAGAAAATGCAAAAAAATATAGTACTAAAAATCTTGCTAATCAAGTATACATTATCTTCAAAATATCTTAATTTTAGAATTGTTTACATATAATTCAGAAATAAGTTATGAAATATGATAATTCTTTTTATTTTTCTTTTTTTTGCAGATAAAATGGACAAATATGTATTAACGTAAAGATTAATTTAGGATTTGCACATACATTATTACTGTTAGCATTAAATATTGTAATGAATTAAAGAGATATTTTAGGAAATATTTAGGAATTTTACAAAACAAATATTTAATGAGATATTGTAATTACTAGTTGATTGATTAAGGAGATATTTTAGGAATTTTGGTCTGCACAAAATCTTGGTTTTAAATTTTATTTTATAAATTAAAATTAAAAATATTTATTATTAATGGCATGCTTGTAAATAAGTGTGAACTTCAGAATTTATTTTATAAATGTCTCCAAAAATGTATATATAGATATAGATGCAAGTCATTTTGGTTGAACTAATTTTATAAACAAGTGCAGTAGTGTGCCTTTATAAAAATACGTTTTTAAGAGTCGCAAGTCTTTTTTTTTGTTTTCTATGTTTGTATTAGATAAACAGAAAATAGTTAGATAAAAACAAATATTAATCCAATTATAACGAATATCATAATCCAAAAATATTATTATTTAAGTCAATTGGGAGTATTGGACGGACTACAAAAGGGGGAAGTCTCAAGTTGATGGATAACAAGAGTCCAAACTTTCAAGTGTGTTGCGTATGTAAATCGTGTCGTAAATCTCAAATTCTTTGAATATTTCTTTTAAGGGGAAAAGGTCACTATCACTAACTTAAGTAATTTATTAATTAAAAGTTTGGGTTTGGAATGGATCGATCATCAAAACAAATGTGGCAACACAAGTGTTGAGTGTTGACTCTACAACACAAGTTGTTAGTCCTCCTAGGCAATACATTCCAAATTCGAGCATGATCTTTTGAGTGTGGAAGTGAATGTGGCATATAGAGATGCTGAGCTGGCAAGAGAGGAGAGGCTGTGATCGAGTGAAGACGTTTCAAGCATAGTAGGAGAGACTGGGTTTGTGAGAGAGGGTTATCCAAATTGAATTGGTGTTTGGTGCTTACTCCTGCGTGAGCTGGTTATCATTACATTACAGAGCCTGAAACTCTGATTCTTAGCTTGTAAACAAACCATTCGATAAGATTCAACAAAGATCTCTTGTTGGTTCTTAACACTGATACGGGTCAGATACACTACAATACAACATGTCAACACAAAATTTAAGAGTGGTTTCTTTCACAACTTTTACATACCGATTCAGTTATTTAGAAATGTTTTCCGTAACGGGGGTTTAGCCTTCCAGGATTTGTTTCCTTTCGACCTCGATGAATTGTTTGTTTAGATGATAGCTTTTGGTGGCATTTTGGGTCTCATTCTCTCCCTTGCATCGCAGCAACTGCAACTGAAGACTCCTCACAAGCTCATTTAGCCTCTGTATATGTCTCTCTTGTGATATGATGATCTGCAAAAAACGGTGAACATTGCGGTTAGATTTGACGTTCCTTCTGAGAACAACAGATTAATAATAGCCAAGCTCTGATACAGAAAGACACTAAAGTAAGGGCAGCCTTTTGGATCCTTTAGAATATCAGCTTTTCGAAGATGGTGACTAAAAATACCTAAATGAGAACCATCCTACGAGCATAAAGATGAAAAACGCACAAGCTCGGAACTCATATCATGTTGAGCCCAGAAAGCTACAAACTACCTAATCGTTCTACCTGACTTCATTTAAACTCTTGGATTTGCAGCTATTACAAGTTTCATTGTAGTAGTCTATATGAAACGTGTGATCCTAGCATTGCTACTCATCCTGATCCACAGAGATAAAAGATTGCCTCAAAATAGATTAGTAAGGGAAGGTGTAGACTACAAATATAATACATTGAGGTCAGGATTAAGCGGAAACCTGAGGTTTACTCAATGACTATCAATCCAACTGAATCCTTATGGTACAGTACTCCGATGTAAGATCAATCAGAGACATAAAGCAAGTCTTATAAGTATTCCACCTCTATCAATTATCTTATGCCATTAGAGAGAAACCCCATTTAGCAATCCAAGCAAACAGTTCAACACACTTTTAAAAATTCTTATTGGAGATTTCCAGACATCCCGACACAGAATACAATCCAAGAAGACATTTAGAATTGCAGAAAGTCCCATTTAAAGTAATCAATGCAAAGAATAAAGACAATTCAAAATCAACAGATCCCATGGTAATGAAGATATTTTCTAAGACAACAAACCAAAGCTTAAAAACTGATTTACCAAATGCAAGAATAAGAATCTTAAGTATCACACCAAGCAAAGCACAGAAGAAAGTGAAGCTTAATTATCAGAACACTAAGGACTAAGGTAGCCACTACACACACACACACACACACCTCTTCTGATGTTTACAACATCTAGGCTATTACAGGTCTCTTACAAACAATTAGAAATACTCTGTCTTCTAAAGGGAAACACACAAAGAAACACATGAAAGAGTTAGAAAAAAACCTGTACCTTCTCTTTAATAGCTTCTTTCCTATCTGAAATTTGCTGCTGTTTCTGAGACAAGCTGGTGGCTGTATCTAACTCAACAAGTGGTTGTCTCCATTCAAACTGAGAGGTGACTATAAGTATAACTAGCAGAAACACGAGCAAGATTGGCTTCGACATTGCTATATCAGATGCTTTAAAACACCTGCCACCCAAGAAATTAGCCAAATTCATAATCAATCCTTTTACACTATTTTACAAGCTTACCAACTTAAAAACACACATCAAATTCGATTTGTAACTTACTAATCAAATCATCATCTCCACCTATATTACTAAAGTCAAGCAATAACGCATCATCAACCTCTAAGATCAAAAAAGATTCAACTTTTAATCTACCCATTTCCTCAGCAACGAGAAAAACGAAGACCCAATGAAGCGATTAAGATGATCTTAGAACTTACAAATCGAATTTGACCAGAGGAATAGCCAAACTTCATGATCGATCGACCTGACCACCTCCTCCGTTAGGGTCACGAATGTTGGATACGAGATCTTCCAAGATCGAATTTGTAATTAGAAAACACCAAATAAGTTTTGTGTTAGTAGAGAAATGTAAAAGGAGCTGAGGTTCCCTGAATGCGCAAAGAAGAGGACTAAATGTTTCAGGTGACTCCTACAATTTCTTTGTTTTTTTTGCCAAAATTGATCCTATGTCTTTTATCTTATTAGTAATTTAGCTATAGTTTGAGAATTGTAACATAACACCCCTGATTCTCTATATCTTATTAAATTTACAAGTATGATATATTCCATTGAAGCAATACTTAGTGAATTAGCAAAGAAAAGGTGAATTATAAAATGATGTTTGAGAACAAAAGGATCATGTCACAAAACGTGACAAACCAAAGGGGAATCTGAAGTGCTTATGTCAATTTGAAATTTGTAGGAATCCACTTTAATCAATAAAAGAATTCTTTAGAGCCCACGTTTTCATCTTGTTATGATTGGGAAAACTATTAAATTTTATGGCAGACAAAATATATATGTCGAGGTTACTTAAGAAGAAGATAATGCCACAAACGAAGAAGATAAGGATAGTTCATAGTTGTGTTGGTTTTAGAGGAATGGAACAATCAGATTCACCAAGTGATCAAATGTATGCTAGAAGTAGAAGTGAAAATACCTAAAGAAGATGTTGTTTTGGACTAGTGGAAAGAGACATGTTCATACATAAAGCACAAGATCACGTTAGATTTACAAGTAAAATGAGACACTATAATTGCTATACCATTGCTATTGTGGGTAGAAAATGAATTTATAAAAATATAAAATCTGCCTGAAACAGAATTACATATCTCTCGAGAGCCTCATATTCATAGAATCATATTCTTGGCACACATAGACACTACAATACAATTCTTAATATATAATGGAGCGAATGATAACGTAAACTAAGCCTAACAGTTACAAGATCTCTCTCAACATTAAGACATAACCATGCAAACTGCCTAGAAAAAGTCTTTTATGGCATCACACATTCACACTAGATAAAACACCAACACGGCTATCATAACAAGCGCCCAAACAACGACGTCCCACCGCGCTCGGTTTATAGACTTAATCGAGTATATACCGATAAAGCAATTTGACATGGATATGTTGTTTTCTTCTCCAGTGTCATTTTGTAATGGCAGTTTCTGTAGCAATGATTGCATTTGTTGGTCTACCATGTTGGGTAAAGGCAGTACTCTTGTGGTGTTGGACTCTGTTTGAAGCCTTGGTACATTGATAAGTGTATTACCGGAGACCGCCGGATCATCTAGCTTTACTATTTCATCCCTCAGTATATCCGCATAGAAATCTTCTTCACTAGGAACCTTAAAATATGGATAAATTCATGGGAATCAGATCATGTACAACTCGCAACATACTCGTAAAAAAAAAATGTTAACTGATAATATACATAAAGAACTTAATAAAAGAGGACCAACCTGTGGATTTTGTGAAGATTGTGAAGATTCTGCTATTTCACTGAGTAGTTCCTGCCCTGACTCACTTGATAAGTAAAAGTCAACCATATTTTCCCAACCAGATATACTTTCTGAAATAGCGTTATTCGTGTCTACGTGCTTGTCAGGTAATAAACTTGGCTGTGGGGACTTTTGAATTTTTGCTCCTTGAAATTCGGTATTCTTCCTAAGTCGGCAAATAACCAGAGCATCCTATATAACACTTGAGATATTCAATAACCATTACAATATCGTATTTTTGTAACACCTTGTGTTACAATTTACTATTATGTGGCCAAGAAAAACATCAAGAATCAGAAAATAGTTTACCAGTGATACTCCAATCATGCAGTACTCATGCATAATCCATTCGGTCCTTCCGTCTTTTGGCGCACGACCAATGTGGAATACAAGCGTTCTCTTAGTTCCAATCACCTCAGAACCTGACTTCACATTACGTTCTTTTCCTGTGGCTTTCCAATATCCCATCTTGGTTGCTCTTCTGTTCTGTGAACCGTGGGGATACTTCTTACCACGAGCACAGAAGAAGAACCATTCGCTGTCAGATTTTACAATGGACTTGTCTGCGAAAAAACATTTCGAAAATCTTGTTATATTTTCAAGAAGAGAAAATAAAAGGACGATGAAACATAAACTTTTCTCCGACAATGAACATGAAGATTTCGTTGAACAAAGCCAACAAAGTACCTCAATTTTCATAGGCCTGAACTTGTTTATGCAAATATAAAATTTCATTCCATGTCAATACTTACAAATGAAAGAGCAGTTCGTAGCGGTTCAACCCACAAAAGAGATAACTACAAGTAGGAGCAAATCAGGGGCAGACATCAAGCATACGTTGAAACACAAAGGTATTTTCATTCTTAGATGCATTTAACTAATATTATAATATTATACTTAAACAAGCTACCAACACAAGCCAAGCTATCACATCTTCAAACCAATCCAACGTTTTCCTTAGTTGGTGTTTCAACAAATCAGTCTCCTAAAAATCAAATATTGTACCAAACAATGTAACCTCAATTTCAAGAGGAGAAAGAAGTTCATATTTATAAAAAATTACATCCTTAACTCTTTAACTTCTGCTCTGATACAATGATTTCCACAAAACTTGTAGAAACTAACCACATGACTAGAGATTCAACCGAATATATGGACATAGACACATGGGTATAGTAAGCAACCTTCACAGTCCAGGAAACTTCTACAATATAATACAACATTCCCAAGAAAAAAGTACTATTAAAGAGGATGAAACTTATCAAACATGTTACCTAAACGGCTAAACTTCAAAAGTTGACAAGTTCACATGGAACTCGAGATTCAATGAATATTCACATGAAAAATTCTACAATTTATATTAAATTTGTAACCCGAGATCCCCTTTTAAGCAAACCTAGGCTAGTGGTCGTATTTTATAACGAAATTCCCATGATCCGAAAATAGTAAGGTCCACTCTTTGTTTTTTTTTTCTTCCGACAAGAATATATATAACCTAATTATTCCTAGTATACCGAACTTGAGGAAAACAAAATTACAGAACAAGAAGATTAACTTTGTAAGAAGAAGGGTAAAGAAAACGAACCAGGTAAATCCCAAGGTTCGAAGTTGTAAATCTCAACCTCAGGTATAATTTCAACAGACCTCTCCAAACCATCCATCTTCCTCTTCAGGTAATAAGATATAAGCTCGATGTCCGTCGGCGAGAATTTGAAGCCAGGGAACATCGTCGCCACCGCCGGCTCAACCGGTGCAGCTGCCATATAAGAAAATGATAAGGGAAGAAAGAGATCAAAACTCTTTTCCCTTTGGCTTCTGAGAAACTGAGGAGTCATAAAGAGATGAAAAAAAAAAAGAAAGAAAAATGTCTCGGGAATGGGAACAAGACTCGTGAAGGCGACGATCGAGTGCTTTGCTCACTCACATAGACTTACACACCTGCGTTTCAGTTTTTCTCTTTTTTTCCACAGGTGTTGCTCTGTTACTGAAATATTTACGTATGACTGCCACGTCACCACTCTTGCTCAAATTTAAATTTATTAATAGGTTACTACTACTTACTAAAGTTACTACGGTGTGATTGTGGTAGACTTATAGCTGTAGAATTTTACTCTGGGAATTTTTATGGTAACTCTGTTATTTACATTGCAGTTTTTGTTGGTGTAGAATTTGTTTTGTGGATGAACCGGTTAAAATTGTAAGTTTTTGGCTGTAGTTATTTTGAAAAAAGAAAAACACGATTGATAATTCCTATATTTATAATGTGGAAATATCTTTTATAAAATTTGAAATTAAATATATATATAAATATATTTGCAGTAAATATTTTTTTTTGTATTAATAGTTTAGATCATAAACATAACAGTCATAAATTGTGATACCTTTTACCAAACTTAAAACTTAACAATAGTTTAGATAATATCATCATCTTCGAATTGTTGGTAAATTTGAACTCGCGAGACGTATCCTATTATATTAATTGGGAAGTACAAATATGAAACTAACCTTAAAATGTGTAAAAAATTACATTCAATTACCATTAGGAAAACTTAGTTAAGCTTAGTTAATTAATTAAATAAAGATAATTAATTAAAAAATATTTTTAATTATAAACCAATCAGAATTACTAAATATTTTTAAAAAAAATATAAACCAATCAGAATTACTAAATATTTTTTTTAAAATATAAACCAATCAGAATTTCAAAAAATAATATTTTATATGCAAGTACACAATAAAATTATTTTTAATAACTAAATTTCGAAGATTTTGTTAAGATTTCAAATTATGATTCTCCTATCATCTTTATTTTTTTTTTTACATTTTTTTGGAATTTTCATATAATACTTATGATTAATAAAATGCAGACTTTTTTTGCATATGTTGTGATTTGAATTTTTTTAAACGAAGATATCTTACTCAATCTTATTATATAAAGTTGGGTTTTGAAAACTATTCATTAACAAGATTTTAACATATGTCAAGTTATCAATCTCAGATTTTGACATGTGTAAAAGTTAATATTTAATATAAAGAATTTGATTACAACAAAAATAAAATATGTTTGTTTTAAAAAATATTAATAATATAAAAAGATAATTATCAAAAACTACAGAATTTATAATTTAAAAATACAAATTTTATTTTAAGATTATAAGGAGATTATATATATATATATATATTTCACAAAATAAGAAATTATAATATAATTTAGTTATTTTTAATTTTAAGTTATTAATTCTACTAAAAATATAGAAAAAGGGATTAAGGACAATATACAGTTAATTATTAATTCTAAATTTTATATATTCACTTCCATATAAACATAGATTGTCGCATATTTAAATAATTTATTCAAAAGCACTGCTTTCAACTTTGTTTAATTGAGAATTTTTTTAAATGGAAAGGTAAATTTTTCTTCTTTTTTTTAAACCAAAATTTTCTCCTACTTTCTCATTTTTCAATTGGGAATAGGTAAGATTAATATGTTGACCCCAAAAAAGATTAATATATGCATCTTCTTTTCCTAATACTGTATTTTAAAAATTATTGTAGTATTTTTAGGTTGTTTTATTTAATTTATATTTTTATCTTTGAATTATTTGGGATTCATATATTATCATGCTTATAAGTTTCTATTGTTTCTTTAATTATGTCAAATTAATTTTCTTCTAATTTCTCAACTTTAATTGGTTGGTCGTAAACCCTTCTTTTTTTTGAAACATAATTGTTACCATTACTCATTCAATCCCAAAGGTAGATATAACGAGTAGACGCTCATCAACCTAATGAATGGATAAAATAGGTTAATCAAACACAAGCGTACAACAAACATATATAGATAGATTGGAAAAAGATAAATTGTTGTTGATAGATCCATAGGAGCTCAAAGACTCTGACACCCTGGTTTGCAGAAAGATTTAAAAGAATTGATTTGACATATACCTCACCAAAATGCACTTATTTATTTGGTCAAGGGTCCTGAGAGAACTTCATGATGGGTGACCTTCCTAGAAGTGATTGTCGGAACTGTGCGAGTGATGACAAAACACAGAAATATACTATTTGTTGATTTGTAATGTCGGTAGACAAGTTTTTAAAGCCTCCTAGACGTAACAAACCGGCCTTCGAATATGAGTGGGTCCACGAACTGGGAATAAATGTAGGGCCCACTTAGGAAGGTAGGTCCATAGACTGAGATTGGACATGAACTTACTAAGCAAGGTGGCGGTTGAGGCGTTACAGAGACAGAGGCTACGTCATGGTGTTGCTAGACACTTCCACGAATACATTGGGAAATTTAACATTAGTTACTATCAAAAGATTTTGTAACGTTAGAAAAAAGGTTTTTACTTTCATTGGTTGTCAGAGTAAGCCATTTTGAGATAGCAAAAAGATGTGAACATATTCTCTCCACACAAGAGGAGGGCAGAGCCGATATTCTCTCTATGGTGGAAAAGGTTGGACACATGGTTATCTATCCAAGGGAGGAAGGTGTAGGAGGTTGGACGCAAGGTTCTCTCCATAAGGGATGAGGGCGGAACCGAGGTTTTTTCCATGTCCGTCATACATTGTTGTGATGATACATCATTGATTAGTATATTATGTAATATATAAACACTTTAAGCCAACAATTTTACTTTCACTTTGGCATAGTTACTATCACAAATGCATTGGGAAATTTAACATTAGTTACTATCAAAATATTTTGTGACGTTAGAAAAAGGTTTTACTTTCATTGGTTGTCGGAGCAAGCCATTTGGAGATAGCAAAAGGACGTGAAAATATTTTCTTCACATAAGATGAGGGCAAAGCCGAGGTTCTCTCTATGGTGAAGAAGGTTGGACACAAGATTATCTCCTCAAAGGAGGAAGGTGGAGGAGGTTGGACACAAGGTTATCTCCCCAAGGGAGGAAGGCGGAGCCCATGTTCTCTTCATGGTGGAGGAGGTTGGACGCAAGGTTCTCTCCATAAGAGATGAAGGCAGAACCGAGGTTTTCTCCATGGTGGTCATACATTATTGTGATGATACATCATTGATTAGTATATTATGTAATACATTTTTAATTCAAAATATTTTTTGAGCCAACAATTTTAGTAATTAAAAAACTATGCAGAAGTAAAAGTAAAATAAATGGCTTAATGTGTTTATATAGACAATTTCTTGATGGTGATAAAGAATATATTTGTAACATAGAGTATATTTAGGTGTAAAAAATACACTTTTAATAGTAACATACATAAAAGATTTGTAAATAGATATAAATCAGTGTATTATAACAAAAATAAATTTATAAATAACATATAATTTTTTTAATATATTTCTGTTAAATTTCATTTAATTTATAAAACTATAAACCCGCACATCGGGCTAGTCCTCATCTAGTCTATTAAAAATGTGTGTTTTAATTTCCACATTGGCGGGTTGGTAAAACTAAATGGGTTTATTGCACCCACACCCACTTTGGGTTTAACTTGTTGCACCCACACCCACTTTACAAACTTGCTATACTTTCTTAAGTTTGCTGCTTAGGTGTCATTGTTAGTTGGACAATTTTGCCACTCTTCTCTTTCTCTCCTTATTTTCTTTATTTTTCTCTTTTTTGTTATTAACACTTTAAATGGTTATCATAAAACAAATTATCTATTTATTTATATACAATATGTTATGATTATATATTTTCTACATTTTAAGATATATATTGCTATATTTTTGATGAACTTTAGATTATAAAGTATCCATTTGCCGTTGAACATTTGTTCAATGATAAGTGGATAGTCAATTACAGTATTGTTAATAGATAGTTACTTGTGTTTATTCATACATAATAGAAGTAATACACATCAATTCAGGTGACTATGACAACGTGTCCATATGGAAACATATGGGGTTATAGTGCAATTTGTGGATACAATATTTGTCCACATGGATAACTATTTGTGGATACAATATTTGTGGATACATTATTTGTCAAACTTATCCAAATGGATAAATATTTGTGGATACAATATAAGTAATGAATAACACTCACACAACAAAACTCAAACTTTTTCTTTGATCGAACTAAAACAAATTCAATTAAAAAGTTCACAAGACCACAATTAATCAGTAAAATCACAAAATCACAATAAAGCCAAGAAAACCCAGATCGAATTTCATATAATCTAAAGTGATAAGGAAAAAGATCTAAAGATTTCACCTTTTTTAGATTTCCACTATTGTTGGAATGGTTTTTGAAAACTTTAAAAAAGGAATGTGAGAGAGAGAGAGAAACATAAATAAGCTTTTATCTTTCAATGGATGAGCAAAAGCAAAACAAAGAAGAAGAAAATGTATTATTTGGTTGAATAATTGTGAAAAAGAGAGAGATAGAGAGAGATAGAGAGAGAGAAAATAGAAGAGGTTAGAAGGAGTGAGGGGTAATATGTAATTAAACTTGAGAAAAGTATATGAGTAGTAGAAAGTGGGTGTGAGTGTTAATATTTTTGGAGAAAGTGTGTGTGGATGCAAAATTCCCAAACTAAATTTATATAGATGATAAATTAATAATTTTTATTTGATCACAATTATAATATTAAAATTTTGACTTTATATTTTACAAAATAATGATGCAAATAAAACAAACAAACAATATAAAACTGTAATATACGTCAAAAATAAAATACTGTAAGATTCTAAAATAATTAGTATTCAAAAAGACTAATAGATTTAAAGAAAAATTAAAAATAAATATTATCTCAAACAAAATAAATTTAAAAAAAAATAACAATAATTTTTATTATGATATTAGAATTTTTTTTAAAAATGTTGACCCGTGCTTTAAGCACGGGATATCTCCTAGTTAGCCATTAAAATACATTACATAATCATTTAACATTGTTAAGGTTTAACCCAACATATTTAATATATACTGTATACATTGATGTGGTTTGGTGGAAATATTTAATAAGGGCAATTGTCATAAATACCACTGAAATAGGTTTTTATTTCAAAAATACCACAATTTAGTTTTTTTTCCAAAAACTAATTCTTAAATTCTAAATACTAAATTCTACCACTAAAAAATATACCCGAAAACTAAATGTGTCAATCCAAACCTAAAAAAAAAATTCTACATCCTTAAAAATCAATTTTTTGTGTTTGTGGTAATTTTGGAAAAAAAAACTGTTGTGGTATTTTTGGAAAAAAAAAACTAAAATGTGGTATTTTTGGAAAAAAACCTTTTTAGTGGTATTTAAAGGAATTTCTCATTTCCATGGTGGAAGAGAAGGACTGACGTTTGTTCTCAGTTGTCCGAGGAGAAGACTAACATCTGTTAACGGCTTGCTAAGTCGCGCATCCACCAATAATTCAAAAATAAGGTATTTTTATTGGATAAAATAAAAAAAAAAGTTTTTAAAAGGCACATAGTGGAAAAGGTTTAGAATACTTTTTTCATCTAGAGGGTTTCACCTCTGGTGAAAAAGTTGGAATATACTGTGAAAATCTTTGTTTTTGCCAAATTTGATAAGATTTTTTCTGTTTATATCGCAATATTTTCTAAATATTTGAAGACCAAAATACAAGTTTAACCTAGTTCATCGATCTACAACACGCTGCAAGTCTTAGTTCTTCATTTCTTCTTTTGAAAATCTAAGATTGATCGATTGTGACGGAGAATTGATACGAATAGAATACACGTTGGATAAAGCCTTGCAAGAAATATCATTAGAAGACAATACACCGATTGTCTTGCAAAAACCTGCCTCAATTAGCTCGTGTGTAAGGAATGAACGCATCATCACAGGGAAGCTGCTCTGCCCAGAAAATCAAAAGTTGTCAAGTTTGATTCATGAAATGCCACGTCTGTGGCGTGTTTACAATCATACAAGGAGTATTGCTCTACCTAATGATAGGTTTCAATTCATTTTTGATTCCGAAACAGATCTCTCTATGGTATTTGACACGAGAGCTTGGACATTCAATGACTGGAGTGTCACTGTGGAGCGATGGGTGGAGAAGCCACCAGCGGATTATTTGAAGGTGTTACCAATATGAATCTGCTTAAGAAACATACTGGTGAACTATAATACGGCGGACACCATCAAGGAGATTGCGGCACACATTGGTCGAGTTACTCATGTGGCTTTTGACCCCTTAAAATCGCAGAGCAAGGGCTACGTCAAGGTACATATTTTGTTTGATGTGAGCAGGTCGTTGAAGAATTCTAGAGAGCTCCAGCTCCCTTCAGGTGAGTTTGTCGCCATTGGAATTAAGTATGAGAGGATCAGGCGAAGATAACAACGTTGTTCTTAGTTCAAACTCAATCGTGAAAGGATCAGACCGAGATGGTAGTAACTCCTGCAATGACTGAAACACATCCTTGAACTCCTGAACAACCTGAATACCTCCAATCGAAGACTGTCCCACCAACTCCTACATAAGAATAGTAACCAAATAGGCCTCACAAATCTTCTCGATCATCTTCCCAGCCAGCATGAACGAGATCACGAGACTCCCTGAAGTCGGTCTCACTACATGGAATACCAAATTCCCTTGTGGCCCCTTGAATGCCACTCTACCCCAATGATAATAAGGATACACTTTATACCGATCCCACCAATTCATACCAAGAATGATAACATACAACTCCACGAGACTGATAATCAAATATGTTAGCATCAACTCCCTTGCAATATGAATATCCACAGCTCTCACCCATCCAAGAACCGTTAGTAACTTGCCTCTCGTAACCTTAACGGCTCCAAACCAAAACATAGTCTCCTCATATATTGGCGCTCTTGCCGTACTCCAGGGTAATGAAGCAATGAGTTGCTCCAAAATCAGACGTGGGACTTAAGCTCGCCAACCAATAAGGTATCTACACCAGCAACATAGTCCATCTACAATGAACTCCAACCACAAACGCCGCAACGATTGTATTTACACGCCCAAAGGCTTCTCATAAACTCACACATGGGCCTGCTTGCCTTCCACAACTTAGTCCCTCATACACACAAAAACCATTTTCCTTTGTCTCAAAAACCTTCTAGGCTTAAGCTTCCTGTACTTCCCCTAGCTGCAACACCGCTTCAATAGAGATGTGCATCAACCTCCAAAAACTGAACTGCAACAATTTTCCAGCATCTGACTAGAACACCCAACCAAACGCAGAAATCTGTTCCATTTGCATCCACCACTCATCCACTCTCCAGTATCGGTATCTTACGATATAAACCCCATATTGATCCTCTACAATAGCTCCATCATCTTGAGGTAGGTTGGCAGCTCCTCAACATTCGCAGCCCGCGGCTGCACTCCCACCATAGGCGGCACAACTTGAGCCTGCACTGGTACCGCCTTTGGGAACCGCTCTAACAGCAACATCAACAAGTCCACCAAGCGATCATATCGATACTGGGCTCCACCTACTGCAACCCCACAATTAGGTTATCAGCACTTCCGACACTCACACTACCTAACCCCTCAGGTCTCTCCTAATACGCTTATGACCCTTTGACGTGCCTCTTTGTGGAACTCTGGCCACACTCTCACTGGCCTCGAGAATCTGCCAAACCCTGACCACACCCACATTCATGACCAACAACTCCAACACCTCGAACCACTGCACTACTAAGAACAAAAGGTAGAATCAAGTCAAACCACACACGAAAGCATACAACATTGAAGGCTCAAAGAGAATGTTCTAGGACCCCATGCCACACACAATTAACTAATTCACATAATCAATCCACACATGAAATCTAAACAACAACAACGCAAGAACAATGAATCCGTACCTAGAACTGTAAGGGCTCTGATACCAAACTGAAACAAACGGACCCCTTTATTTTTAATACAGTAAGTAACTAGTGATTCCATACTCACTAACAAGCTAACAACATTCAATTCGAATAGCGGAAATAACCAACATTAAATCAGCAATTATCCAACCATAAACCATTGTCCAATAAATGTTTACAAATCATAAACCAACAATTCTGAAACAAACAACGTGAACCAAGGAACTAGCAACCTAGGCAATAGTCTAATGATCCAACTTTAACAACCTAATAGAAGCTAGAAATTAACCAATCAAGCCACTAGAACATCCTCCTCTTCATTGCCTTGATTCCACTATCATACTTTGTCTTTACCTGCACTGCAACACAAAAGAGATGCATAAGTATTTCCAGAAACACTTAGTGAGCCAATCCTCCCATCTACTAGGCTATATACACACGCAATAAGAATCTCAAAGCAATAAACAACAATCATAACCAAAACATGAATCAAACAAGACATGTCAGCCGTTTGCTTAACACTGACACAGATCTCCAGTGTCGACCGACACAGACCTCCAGTGTTGACCGACACAGACCTCCAGTGTCGACTGACACCCTCCTCGGTCCTTCGCAAAACATCATGAGTTGGTGTCGACCGACATCCTCCTAGTGTGGATAGACACTAATGTCATATCATCGAGTCCAGAAGCCACCATCAACCAAAACTCGGCTTCCAAAGCCACAAATCATTCAGGGAACATCAAAGCAGCCAATACAAGGCAAAAGGAAACACGAAAAACACACAAACAAGCAAGGAGTCAATCCACCAAACCATAGAACACAGAAGTAGAGAGATCTCGTACTCAGATAAGCCATGGTCATGCACTAACCTTTGTTTGATTGAAACTAATGAAGAACAGCAAGCTCAAAGCCCTCTATAAACCTTTGAGCGTCACGCCATGCTCAGATCTCTTTTCCAACGCTAAAAACACACCAAAACAGGCACAAAAACCTTCTTCTTCGTTATAGAACAATTTCTCAAGGAATTATGTTTCTCTCTTCTCTCTGGAACAAAAAATGGCCAAAAATGCCTCTCGAGCATCGACTTCAACCTTAAATAGGAGCCTTAGGGGTTGTCCAGTTAAACCTTGCCAAACCAGAAAAATTAAAATTAATCTGAGCACCAACCGATTAGTGGTATCGACTGACATCATTCCTTGATGTTGACCGATATCCAAACCAAGAATTCGGTTTACGGGTGTTACAGCCACTGTCAACTCAGTCTTCATTTTCCTCATCTAGATTTCACACCACTAAAGAAAGTTACACGGAAGAACTCTACATGATCATAGAAATTGTTATAAGCTACCAATCCTAGCTTAACACATGTTATTTTTTTTTTTACTTTATGTATATGAATGATCTGTTGAACTCTTATTGTTGCTATAAAACTTAAAACATCATGTTTCACACACTAATAATGATCCTAACTAATGAAAAACTTCAAGAAAATTTATTCATTAAACCAATAAGTATTACAAAAAAACCAACTCTATAATCAAAAGCATATGAACTAAATTAGCAGTTTAACTAACCGCCACTAATCTTAGAGACAACAACTTGAATAATAGATAATAGTTTGACAACATTTGTGGTATAGAAAGTGACTGGAGACTTTTGTATCTGTCCATTCTTCCATTCTTCTTCGCACTCGCGCATAAATTTTGCACCTTTCGTTGCAGAATCTTGAGCACCTGCTGCAAACATGTCTTCATGTGCTTGTTCCCAAGATTTTTGGAAAAGTTTAGATGCTAGATGGTAACTCGCAAGACAAAACTTTATTCTTTCAGTTCCAACCGGACCATCAAACTTCTGGCGGACTTTGTTGATTTGTTTGGCTGCATTGGTCACTTGGCCTTGGCATTTAGAAATCTGATAATAAATCTTAGTAAGAAATAAAGACACTTTTATTTTTAGCAAAGGAATAAAGCAGATTCTCTCATCTCTCAATTTTCATGTGGATGGCTTGTTCCCTTTATAATAGATATTTAGTTTTAGTGTTTATTTCCTATACAATTAATTATATATACTAGATTTTGGTTCCACGCATGAATGTATTTTATACTTTTATATAGAACTAAATTTAGATATATCAGTTATAAATTTTAAACTTCTTAAAATTTTATAATTTACTATATACAGAAAATTTACTATATATGTATGTTGAACACACAATTTTTATATTAATTGAGTAATATATGTTCGTTTTAAAAAATTCAAATCATAATATAAAAAAGAAAAAATATACAGAAAAATATACATTTTATTAAATTTATGTATCATATGAGGATTCACTATATTTAAATTTTAAAATAATAAAATTTTTGATAGGAGAAATTTTTTTTTAGTATGTAATAAATCTTCTAAATATCTATATTAATTATAGAATATTATGTATATGGATATTTAAAATATTTTAATTCTGTTTGGTTATAAGGATAGTAAAGAGAATTAACTAAACTTGTTTGGATATGAATATAAGCATTAAATGGCATTTAATGGTAAATGTTTTCATAAACATATTTTTGAGCAAAAAAGTGCAGCAAAAATACTAGTATAGAATTATAAAAAAATAAAACACACTAGTTGAAAAAATAAAAAAATAAAAATAAAACACACTAGATCTTGTTTTAGCAGTATTTTCCACCTATACACTTTGTGTGTTTTAGACAGTGTTCAAGAAAGCGCTAGGCGGTATCTGGGCGGTGACCCAACGCCTAGCGCCTAGAACGCTTAGTCGGGGCCTAGACAGTTTTTAGGCGGTTTAGGCGTTTACAACATAAAACATTATATATATATATATAATTATATTAAAATATATGTTATAAAAATTAAAAATTTATAAACAACGGTAAGAAAAATACATTTATTTAAGTTATATTAACAACATATAGATGTTATAATTACGTATATAGATATAAAACATAATAATTTAATTATATGTAATTTAAAAATCAAAAATAAATATTAAAATAAAATGTATGTAATTTTAAGCGGGTTAGGCGGTCATCTAGGCGTCTGCTGAGAAGACGACGCCTAGGCGGCTGCCTAGACCGCTTCTTGAACACTGGTTTTAGATATATAGTTATAGAAATATCTACATAATAATTAAAAGAATTACAAAATAATTATTTAACGTTACCGAATCACAAGAACGTCATAAAAGCCATTTGCGTCTAGTATACGTGTGTCTGTTCCAATGTATTTCAAGCAGAAATTCACGTCTTTTGTCTCCTTACAAAGTGCGCACATGTCTTTGATAAGCATTGCATTTGCAGTTGTAAACGCTAAGAACACGAATAATGACAACGACAAAGGAGAAGTTATGTGTTTGAGCATTGTGGCCATATTGAGAATTACGAAGATACAAATGTGTTTGTTATTTTCTCTTTTGTATGTTTCAAACATTTTATTAAATAATCTTAAACAGTCAAAATATAGTTATATAATCTTAAATTTAGCAATCAAAATACAGTTTTACAATCTTAAACACTGAACAAAACAAACAAAATTGATAAATATAACTTTAAATTAAAAAGATTTAGTTAAAAAAAATCGTCCGCGGTGTACTGCGGATTAAAATCTAGTTAAGAATAAACATAAAGAACGAAACGAAACCATGCTAAATTTAAAACCCCCAGTATTTGGATTCATCGTTTAAATTCTAGTGTGAAACAACACAAACATATGCCCTGTTGTTTTATTGATCGCTGCAATAGCGACTGCGAATGAAAATTAAAGAGAGGGAAGCTGAACGGACGACACATTTCTTTTAAAATTAGTCGCTGAGTTTTTTGGAACTGATGAGGTGAAAGTATTTTCTAATCGCTGGTTTTTTTTTACGACTCCACAATCGTTGTATCACATTTCCAGTTTTTCCAATCTCACTTTCATTTTTTCTGGCGTTACTTTTATTACAGTTTTACATTGTCGTTTTGCTTTCATACTATTACGTTCACCGTCGTTTTATACAGTCGCTGTCTTTATATCATGGATCACCAAAAGAACAGGGCCATAGTTTTTTTTTGTTCAACGATTACAAACATAGTTAAATATATAAAGAGAACTCTCCGTCGAGTTGTTTTCAAGTTAAGATATGTGTTGATCAGGCCCTTACTACTTTTAAGGGAAACCTTTATGTGGTTAACCTTGGTAAATGCGAGGATGGAGCTCGGATTTGGATTTGGTGTCCAAGAGGACCAATTTCATTTTATGATCCAAAGTCGTTAGTTCGATCATGAGATTTTAGTGTGAGGATTGAACTCGGTTTATGTACTTGTATTGTATGAAAGAGTATGTACTCTTGAAAGTTCGTTTGAATATAGATAGAAATGAATTCAGCTCTATGGGAGAGTGAATGAAATTGTCGCGAGGTGGTGCCTAATTATGTGAAGAGTAAACTCAACACTTAGGTTCCTCCGAAGTAAACTTATTTCCCCAAGAGTTGGGAGACTGGAAGAATCTTCAAGGAGTGGAATCTAGTTTTGCGAAGAGCGAGCTTGACTCTTACAAACAAAACCAACTCTAAAAAAATAAGAAGCACATAAATTATTGTAACAGCCCAAGCATCACCTTGCTTAGCAGATCCCATGTCCACACCCGATTCATGGGCCTAATTTGATTAGTGGGCCCCATGTCCAATTCTGGCCCAGTACCCATTCATATCTGACGGCCGGTTTGCTACGTTGGGAGACTTAAAGACTTGTTTATCGTCCCTATACATCACCACATATTCTTTTCCTGTGTTTTGTCCTCGCTCACGCAGTTTCGACAATCACTTCCCAGAAGGCCATCCATCCTGAAATTACTTCAGCATAAGCACGCTTAACTCTAGAGTTCTCTCAGGACCTTTGACCGAAAAGATAAGTGCACTTTGGTGAATTATTTTAAACCTCTCTACAAACCGGGGTGTCAAAATTTACCCCCATTAAGAGTTTGCAACGTCCTTGTTGCACAACAAGACCGTCACCCCCGATGGTGTGAGCCTAGTCGACTCCACACTCATCTTGGTTTGACTCTAATACCACTTGTAATGCTCCGACCGTCACCTTTCTTCGTGGGCCCCACATCCACACATGATCCATAGGCTTATCTCGACTAGTGGGCCTTACCTCCACTCCTTGCCTGTAGACCCATCTATCTCGGACGACCGGATTACTACGTCTGTGAGGTTTTATAGACTTGTTTACCGTCTCTACAAATCACTATATGATATTTTCATGTGTTTTGTTCTCACTCGCATAGTTCTGACAATTACTTCCAGAAATGTCATCCATTCTGAAACTACTCCAGCATAAGCTGCTTAATTTTAGAGTTCTCTCAGGATCTTTTACCAAAAAGATAAGTGTATTTTAGTGACATAGATGGTCAAATCAATTCTTTTAAGCTTCTCTACAAAATGGAATGTCACAATCATTGAGACAATAACTTATATAATAAATAAGAGTTTCAACATTTATATTATAAAAAGTAACGCAAGACTTTTGTATCGGTCCATTCTTTTTCCACCCATCTTCGCACTCCCGCATATAGTTTGCACCATCTGTTGCAAATATATGAGCCATTGCTGCATACGTGACTTCATGTGCTTATTCATAAGCTTTTTGGAAAAGTTCATATGCTAACTCGTAATTCTTAAGACAAAAATATATTTGTTGAGTCCCAATCAGACCATTAAACTTTTGGCGAACTTTGTTTATTTGTTTGGCTGCATTGGTCACTTGGATTTACATTTAGAAATATGATAATAAATCTTGTCACGCCCCGACCGACACCTCTTAATGGGCCCTTTGTCCAATCCCAGTTCATGGGTCCACCTTCCTTAATGGGCCTTAAGTCCTCTCACTAGGCCCATAAGCCCATCTATATCCGACGGTTGGTTTGCTACGTCCGGGAGGCTTTAAAGACTTGTTACCATACCTACAAGTCACCACAAAATATTTTCCTGTGTTTTGTCCTCACTCGCACAGTTCCGACAGTCACTTCTCAGAAGATCACCAATCCTGAGACTACTCCAGCTCAAGCACGCTTAACTCTGGAGTTCTCTCAGGACTCTTGACCGAAAAGATAAGTGCATTTTGGTGATATAGGTGGCCTAATCAATTCTTTTAAGCCTCTCTGCAAAACCCAAGTGTCACAAATCACCCCCACTAACATATCGCAACGTCCTCATTGCGCACCAAAACTATCACCCCCGACAGTGTTAGCTCACTCGACTCTACACTCGTCTGGGTTCGGCTCTGATACTACTTGTAACGCCCCGACCGCCACCTCTTAATGGTCCCCATGTCCAATTTGAGTCCATGAGCCGACCTTCCTTAATGGGCATCACGTCCTCTCACTAGGCCCGTGAGCCCATCTATATCCGATGGTCGGTTTGTTACTTCCGGGAGGCTTTAAAGACTTGTTACCGTTCCTAAAAGTCACCATATGATCTTTCCCTGTATTTTGTCCTGACTCGCACAGTTCCGACAGTCACTTCCCGGAAGGTCGTCCATCCTAAGACTACTCCAGCTCAAGCATGTTTAACTCTAGAGTTCTCTCAGGACCCTTGACCGAAAAGATAAATGCACTTTGGTGAATAGGTGGCCAAATCAATTCTTTTAAGTCTTTCCGCAAATCCGAGTGTCACAAATCTCAATAAGAAATCAACGCATTTTTATTTTTAGCAAAGGAATAAAGCAGATTTTCCCATCTCTCAATTTTCATGTTTATTGCTTGTTCCCTTCATAATTGATATTTAGTTTTAGTGTTTTTTTCCTATACAGTTAATTATATATACTAAATTTTGGTCCCACACATGAATTTATTCTATACATTCATATTATATAAAATTTAAGAATTATATAGTTTAAATAGTATAGAATAATAAAAATTAAAACAGTGACTATACTTTGTGTGTTTTAGAAATATCATTATAGAAATCTCTACATTCCCTAAATAAAGGAATTTCATACAATAGATACAATGTTAGGTGCTAATTGGTCTCAACTTTTGTACTATGGTGAGATCTTTCGCCAACGCATCTTCCTGAATTGGGACTTTAAAACTCCATTACTTCAGGTTGCTCTGGGAATTACCAAGAAGAACAGACTTGCTTCCGGTGGTACCCCTTGTTTTATATACTATACTCTACACTACTGTCTCTTATTTTTACTTGTAATCTTGGGGGAGATAAAACATGGATATTTTAATATTTATGCTTATATTGGTCACTTCAACGGAAATGCTATAAAGCTCAGCATTTAGAGAGGATCCTTCTCCAGCTTCTTTTGGACTTTTAAGGTTTGATTGCTAAGAGCAAATGCTTGCCCCTGTATCTTTTTGTTTTGCTTCTGTTGATGTTCACGTACTAGTGAAAGTGAAATCTTGTTCCTTTTGCTCCTTCCTCTAAAAATTCACAACGCTTATATCATGGCATGTGTAATAAATACAAACAATAGGAATAGCTGGAGCATGAGTTTTAGAACCTCGACTATCTAGCATAGAATACTAGTATCAAACAGTAGGAATGGAGGATGCAAAAAACAGAGATTGGGGCAGTAATTAACTTGTTTGACTGATTAGTGTTTCACTTTGTGTCCTTCCATGAGGTTTGCGGACAAGAAGAAGAAGAAGACAAGAAATTCTTAGTCTAACTTTTTAGCAACTATCAATGGATCAATGAAATTTTACATTAAGAAGTTCTTAATCTAACTTTTTTCAAAATTTATAATAAAATTTTGTTAAGCTACGTTCTTAAAATACATTGATGGAGATGCTCTTAGATGTTTGATTAGTGTCTTTCGTCTAGTGGCACTGTCCACTCAGCCGTCATTTTCCTCATTTCGATTTCACACCACCAAACAAAGTTATATGGAAGAACTCTACATGATCATATTAATTGTTATAAGCATTCAACCTTTAGAAACTAGGGGAAACAAATTCAGTAAAGCTATCTCTCTAAAAACTCGAATCAAAACTAGTTAGCAAAAGGGAATTGAAATCTCTTGAGGAAGAAGTTAGGGTTTTCGCTCAAGAACAAGTAAAAGTAGAAGAATTGTATTAACTGTTGGATGGATTACAATGGAGAAGCCTCTCCCTTTTTATACAATTTCATTTGATCACAAAATATATTAACTTTCTTTGTAGTCCGAAACAAGATATGGAAAGTTCCCATCTCTTCCTCAAGTCGGCCGTCGGGCAAATCAAGAAGTCGGCTTTTCATCAATGGGGCTGGGCCTCTTCGTCCGAACAGGCCTTAAGTAGATCATCAGTTAGGACCCTTAACCGGATTCCCGGTTAAGTAATCAATTTATCTTTCTGGCTCAGATCGGTATGTTGGGGGTACTAAATCCCGCACCAACAATTAGCCCCCCTCAGTTCAGAATATTCGGAAATAAATTCGAATTTTGGAACTTTAGGGAAGAAAATATCCGATCTAAACCATAAAGAAAAAGAGATTTAATATTTATTTACCTTTTACTTAATCCTCATCCACGTGTCACAGCGGCGTTACAATCATAATCCCACAGGATGATCAACGCCCCTGGAGCCCTCTGGAAGGATACGTTTGTCTTTATGAAGACTATTTCACCGAATGCCGGCTTTGGTTTCCGATTCCAGCTGTACTATCGCAGTATGCTCAACAATGCAGGATACCGATCTGCGAATTCGCTACAGGCAGTATTTGTAACTTCGTTGCTGCTCTTACTATAGCGACCGAAGTGGGAATTAAGATCGGAGTTCAATGCTTCGAACAACTTTCCAACTTCAAAATTTCAAAAAGCAAGGAGAAATGGGAGGTGAATATGAAACCGAAACATAATTTCCTCCCCAGCAAAAAAGTTAGCAATTTCAAAAAGTGGGCTGCCCGCTGGGCATCCATCGGAGAGTGTGGAATGGAAATCCGGGTAGATTTTTAATTTCTCGTTTGTTTTGATCGATCACAACACTTCTAACTTGTTTTAACTTCCCGTTCTTTATTTTCAGATCGCCCATTCTGTCCAACACGTCTAGCTTGCGGTTATTAATCCGTCTGAGACGCACTACTATCTGACACTAATCGGCGGTGGAAATTTATCACTCGCATTTGTGTCGAAAGAGCGATGGGCAAAGCGAGGACAACGTTCCCGAGTTTCGCGAGTTCGCTGGGGCAAGCCTCAGAACCTATCGAATCATGCGTAATCAAGGCTAGCGCCCTCGAAACTGTGCATCCAAACTCCCTCAATGAAGGCTGATCTGACAACGTCCCTGTTCAAGACGTTGATGAACATGTCGACATAGTCGGGTTGGAGGACACCGTGGAAGCAGGTGATCCTTCTTTGATTCTAGATGAGGCTAACTCCCTGACCACCGAACAGAACATCCTTCCGCCTGAAACTGGGGAGAGAAGAAAAAAGAAGAAGAAGAAGCAGGATAAGGGGAAGAAAATCGGGGATCCTGAATCGCAATCCAGGGTTAATCGCAAACGCTCGAATGACGATGCCGGGTTGGAATCCACTGATTGATTCTGCCTAAAAAGGGGAAATGACAGAACTGATCGATTTGCCTTGGACTACTTTGGTGACGGTCCCCTGGTCACGAGCCGAGCAGCCTCCGGTGAACTATTTTGGAATATGAAGATCTCCTCTCGGATTCTTCCAGAAGCAGGAAAATTGGAGTTCGAACAAGCATACCTCGACATCGCTAAATCCCATTTAATGGTCTGTATTACTATTTTCCCTCAACTTGTTTGAACTTTGTATGGGCGATCTGACACTCCTTCTTCTTTTCTCTTCTTTTCTTTTGTTGAACAGACCGCTGCTAAAATCAACAAACTGACTCAATTGTACGATAGGCGGTTGAAATCAGTATCGACTTCTGGATTCGAGTTCGATAAAGTAAAGGAATGCTTAGAACAGGTTCGAACGGATAGCAAGGCCAAATATGACATGATCAAGGAGCTACAAGCTATTATCGCTGAAAAAAGACGAAGTCATTGCGAATTCTGAAGCGAAGATTGACGATCTGAACTTCCAGACGCTTACTCTCAAAGAAGAGAAATCCGTACTGCAGCGGGAGTGTGATTAAATGAAGGCCAAGCTGGACTGCAAAGTCAACTGACTCCGCCAGGTTCATCTGGAAAAGTGCAGCAAACGGCGAAGAAGGCACAAACCCGATTGGACAGGGTGAAAGCCTACCTGCTCGAGCAAAATACGGTAGTTCGCCCCAAGGAGGATATGCTGAACCAGGCTTTTGGGATTCAAGAGATGGTGCGGTATTTGATCGAAAAAGGGGTAGTCATTCCTGAGGAGCAAATCGCGAAGATCAACGAGAAGAAAACACAGGCCGAGGAACGTGTCGATGTGTTGGACGTCACCGAACTGAGAGAGAATGACCTTGTCATGTCTCCTAATTCGTGAATTGGAGATCCATCCCTGGGGACTAGTACAAATATCCTAGAATTCTCTCTGATTCGTAAACTCGAAACGAAGTAAAATTCATAAAGAATGTCAAGTTCCGTCGGCCGTGTTGATTCCCCAGTTGAGATTGGAAATAATGTCCCGACGTTTTCGAATTCGGAGGCTATCGAAAGGGGAATGCCTTTTTATCCGAACATTCGAGCTTCATGGATGCTGATGTTCCGTGTTAGTCCGGAAGCAAGAGCGAAACTGGAAACTTTCCTTCTTCAGATTGAAGAACGTCATGCCGAATATCGCAGCCGCCTTGCTACAGCGGAACGATTTGTTATGCAAACTAAAACTTCTTGAAGCTCATCCAAGATTCTGGATCGCGAATGGTCTCCACAGAGTGACTGCTATTCCATCATGCTTGATCGAATATTGCAAAGAAATCTACTACTCGGTGAACTCTGTGCCGAGTTTTTCTCTGAGCGGCGAATTCATGCCCTCCGAAGTGAAACCTTTCTATATGAACAAACGCGCCGATAACATAGAGATCGCTGCAACTCATGCCTTTGTTCATCAGGTAAATTCTTATACTTAACTTATAATGTGTCTTTCCTAGAATCAATCATAACTGAAGATTTTTTGGCATGCACATCGAATCCATTCATCGAGATAGAGCCACAAACTCTACTATCATCGGCTGAAGAAGAACGGGATTGATGACCGTTTAGCTGTACTGGAAGCCGAGGTCGCCACTTTGAAAGTGAAGAGAAAAAGGGCCATCAGCCGTCTCGACGAGGCCAAACAGAAGATCAGGGCACTAGAATCTCGTCCCGACAAAAGGGAGAAAACAGGACTTCAGCTGATATGGCCTATGCCAAAACGCCTTAGGACAGATACTTGAAAAATTGCAGCTGAGATTACCCTCAGTTCCGAATAATTGATGTACTTGCAATTAGTGATTTGAACCACTTTTATATTAACATTATTTTATGAAATACTGTCAAATTTAAAAACTTTTATGTGTACAATGTACAAGAAGCAGGAGGTCTCCCGACTTATATCAAGTCATTTTTATGTTCGACAGTAATCCCTCTTGGCGCCAAGGAGATGAATTCTTAATGTGGGACTTTTATCCCTAAGGGAATATGTTTGTTCGGAGGACGAAATGCTGGGCTCGGCTTTTCTCCTTTACTTTAGTTCGGAAGTCGGACTGCGAAACTATTCTTTGGATTCGGCTAACAATTCCGTCCAAACTAAAGGTTGGGTGCGAAATAAATTCTCTGGGTTTGGCTTATCCCTACCAATGAAATATAGACGTTGGGTGCGAAGTAAATACTCTGGGTTCTGCTTATCCCTACGTTAGTAAGTTTGTGCACTGTGAGGCAATTTAATCACCTGGTCAGGGTGTCAAAGAATTTCAGTTCGGTCCGAACTGAAATTCAAAATATATTAATGAGTTTTGTCCGAACTAACGAGAAAGGAATGACGATGATTGTATTTCATTAATAAAGTATGTGTATATATACATATATATATATATATTTTTTTTTTGAAACGTGGCTAGAGACATTGAATGTCTGCACAGTCTTTAATTGCGACCCTCGGGACAAAGCGAGAAATTTGCTGCATTCTGATTGGTAGAATCAATGGCGGTTGTTTGCAGAGTTTAAGTATAAATAGAGAAAGGATTGGATCCATGGTAGACATTCGCAACTTCTTTGAAAAGTAAAAGGAAAAAGATACCAGTTACTACCCGATCTGCATGGTTAAGGAGGGCCCGAGAAAGGATAGCCGCCGCTGCATCTCCCGTTTGTTCGTAGGGGACAGGAGGCCAAGTATTGCTTTAATCTGCTTGGGGTTGGCTTCTATTCCTCGCTCAGTAACGATATATCCTAGAAATTTGCCCGAAATGACGCCAAACGTGAACTTCGTGGGATTCAATTTCATCAGGAATCGATCCAAAATGTCAAAGCATTCAGCCAGATGCTGAATATGCTGCTCCGCGACCAGAGACTTAACCAACATGTCGTCGATGTAGACTTCATAAGTTCGTCCGAGCAGATCGGCGAACATCATATTGACCAGCCGTTGGTAGGTTACCCCGGCGTTTTTTAATCCGAACAGCATAACTTTATAACAATAGGTTCCTCTATCCGTGATAAATGCCGTTTTTTTGCGATCCGTCAAACTTATGGCGATCTGGTTGTATCCGTAGAAAGCATCCATGAATGAGAGCAATTGGTTTCCTGCCGTGGCTTCGACGAGTCGGTCTATGTGCGACAAAGGGAAGCTATCCTTAGGACACACCTTGTTGAGATCGGTGAAGTCCACGCAGACTCTCCATTTTGCGTTCTTCTTTTTGACGACGACCGGGTTTGCCAACCAATATGGGTACTGGACCTCCATTATTTGATCTGCTTTGAGTAAGCGTTTGAGTTCGTCTTGGACTGCTTTTGCCCGATCTGGACCCAGACGCCTGCATTTCTGTCTAACTGGTTTGAATGTTGGGTCGATATTAAGCCTGTGGCAGATGACATTGGGGCTAATTCCGACCATGTCCTTTGTCGACCAAGCGAATGTGGAAGACCGAGTTTGCAGGAAAGCGATGAGTTGTGCCTTAACATTGTCGTCCAATTCGGCCCCCACCCCGATAGTTCGTGATAGATCCATAGATTTGAGCAGGTCTCGCTCTGGCTTATGAGGACCGAAGAGATGGTCCCCTCTCTGTAATTGCTATGCGTCCTGATTTTTCCTTTGCTTCTTTTCGATGATGGAACAAGTTCGGGCCATCCTTTGATCGCTATAGAGCATACAGATTTCTGTTTGGCTAGGGAATTTAAGGCAGAGATGGTAGGTTGATGGTACGGCTTGCATCGCGTATATCCATGGTGACCCCAGAATGGCGTTGT
The DNA here is from genome assembly GCF_030686135.1 of Camelina sativa. NCBI lineage: Eukaryota > Viridiplantae > Streptophyta > Magnoliopsida > Brassicales > Brassicaceae > Camelina > Camelina sativa. The sequence continues at coordinate 12,356,750 of NC_141885.1, forward strand.
AAATTGGGGGTGCATCGACGACCACGAATTTAGTTTTCCGGGTCACTCCTCCAGCACACACTTGCAGTTTTACATTGCCCATCGACATTTTAACGATCCCGTCGTAGCCAGTCAACATTCGGGTCTCAGGTTTCACCTGCTCGGGTGTGATGCCCATCTTCTCTAATGTTTGCCAGAACAGAACATTTACGGTACTTCCAGTATCCACCAAGACTCTTTCGACGTCGAATTCGCCCATAGTTACTTCGACGACCAGGGGATCCGAGTGAGGGTGTTAAATCCCTTTAGCGTCTTTCGCGGTGAATGATATGGGATCCGAATAGAGCGGGGGTTCGTCCGAGGCCGCTTGAAGACTACAAATTTGGCGTGCCCGTTTTTTTAATGCCCAAACGGAATCAGTGCAATCTTCTGGCAGGCCAAGTATCATGGTTATTCGACCTCGGTGAGGGGAGTTAGCTCGCTTGGGGTTCTGTCCCCGTTGTCTCTTTGGGGGACCGGGTAGCTTGTTTTCTTTGGGCGTCTCTTCTTGATTGTCGGCGAACACCTGATTTGCTGGCTGTGGAATAAGGTTAGTGGGGCCGTTGTTTGCATAAATGCGACCGTGTGCCCCATGACCACCATTAGATCGACCACCCTGCCATCCTCCACGGCGACCTCTACCCCCTCGGGAACCTCGGGGTTGAAACACGGCTTCTACTTCGCCCGACATATATTTTCCATAAAGATAATTCTTTAAGTGCATACACTCGTGCGTGGAGGTACCATATGGAAGTCGCAGTACAATTCCTTTGGATCGGGTGTCGACTTAGTTTGTCCGTCGACTTCAGAAACTGGGTGAACTATCCCCTTCTTTCGGTCCTGAGGGTCTTGGTGTTTTCAGGGCTCGTGGTATACCTCCCGATTCCTGACTCTCGTGGGGGATGGAGGTTCAGGTACAGTTTTCGCGGCCAACCGGGCATCTTCATCTTACACGAGTGCAAATCGGGAGGCTCGATGTAGCGCGTCATCGAGGTCTTTGGGTTCCCGGATGTTGAGGTCTTTTCGTAAGGCCGAACCGGGAAGTAGACCATTTCTGAAAGCGGCGATTGCAGCATCCTCCGGGAAGCTTCCAATGGGCTCGCCTGGTTCTTGTTTGTCGACGAACAGTTGGCAGTATCCAATATCCCTTTGTTCGTCAGTAAACCGCGCTTTGGCCACGGTTGCCATGAACGACATCATGAAAAGGACGGGATCCTTATCTCCGAGTTAGGTTGGGAGCTTCAATTTGACGTTTGGTATGGCGGCCTGCAGGATCCGCTGTGTGAAAGGAATACGGCGAGTAACTTCGACAATCCTGTCGATCTCGGGGGCTGTACTGATAGCCCGATGGAGGAGAGAATTCATGCCGCGAATCTGCGACTGGATTTCCTCAATCTCAAGGCGAGGTCCCATGCTTGTGGAAGGGGTGGCTTGGATGACCGAGGTCTCACGGATCCGTGAGTTTAGATTCGGCGGCCGGATGACCGATGTCGCCAGGGGAGGAAGAGTCCTTCGTTCCGCTTGGTCGTCCGTCAGTATGTCCGAGAAGTCGAGACAACGCGTAAGATCGCCTGTCCTGGTTGCGGGCGATTGCTCCGCAGAGAGTGTTGACGGGGTTGTCTGAGTTACGACAGCATTGACTCTTTGGTTGGTGTCAAAGATCATCTGGTAGATCTCCTTGGTCATGGTACCGAGCAAGACCTTAAAGTCCTCCATGGAGACAACCTGCGGGATTGGTACTGCCATCGTTGCACGACCTGAGGAGTCTTCGGTTCGGACGCCAGGTTGCTGCTCCGTAAGACGCATCGTTTCCCCGTTCGAAGCTTGTTTCTCCAAGCGCTCTGCTTCGAGATCGTCCGGGTGTTTGCAGGTTCGCTCCACCCCCTGGTCGAGGTTGCCTTCGACTCCGGTTTTAGCTGGGAGTTCGGTGTGGCTATTGGTCAAATCAACCGAAGCGGTGGTGTTGCGACGGACAGAGACGGCGGTGCCTTGCGTGGTTGGAGCATCACCTCGTGCTACGGTATTACCCTGGGAAGACGCAAGGCCCATGATATCGGATACGTTTTAAGAGGTGCGATTTGCCTCTGTGTTGGACATCGGAGAATTCATTGTTAGTTCTTGAGAAATTGACTTGTAAAGACGATTTTGCGTCCCCACAGATGGCGCCAATTGTAGAAACTGGGTTTCACACAATGAATTTGTTTGAAGGGGGAAACAAATTCAGTAAAACTATCTCTCTAAGAACTCGAATCAATATTAGTTAGAAAAAGGGAATTGAAATCTCTTGAGGAAGAAGTTAGGGTTTTCGCTCAAGAACAAGTAAAAGTAGAAGAATTGTATTAATTGATGGATGGATTACAATAGAGAAGTCTCTCCCCTTTTATACAATTTCGTTTGAT